>NC_091222.1:12403762-12438762 GCF_040958095.1 Procambarus clarkii
CAGTAGCTGGCATAACTAGTATGCTTTAACCCACTACACCATCAGACCTTACAAAAGAAGTAGATAGTTCGAGATATATATATCTCAAACATCTCTACCTCCCGAAGGCACCAGATGAGTGAGGGGTCAGTCTGCAATTTTCGTCAAGCCACTGTCAATGTGAGAGAACTCGTGTCCAGCTTATAAGCCTATACTTGCATAAACCACAAGTGAAGATAAACAATCTTTGGACAACACCCACCAGTGGGACTCGAACCCAGAAAGCACAACTACCTTCCAGTAGCTGGCATAACTAGTATGCTTTAACCCACTACGCCATCAGACCTTACAAAAGAAGTAGATAGTTCGAGATATATATATCTCAAACATCTCTACCTCCCGAAGGCACCAGATGAGTGAGGGGTCAGTCTGCAATTTTCGTCAAGCCACTGTCAATGTGAGAGAACTCGTGTCCAGCTTATAAGCCTATACTTGCATAAACCACAAGTGAAGATAAACAATCTTTGGACAACACCCACCAGTGGGACTCGAACCCAGAAAGCACAACTACCTTCCAGTAGCTGGCATAACTAGTATGCTTTAACCCACTACGCCATCAGACCTTACAAAAGAAGTAGATAGTTCGAGATATATATATCTCAAACATCTCTACCTCCCGAAGGCACCAGATGAGTGAGGGGTCAGTCTGCAATTTTCGTCAAGCCACTGTCAATGTGAGAGAACTCGTGTCCAGCTTATAAGCCTATACTTGCATAAACCACAAGTGAAGATAAACAATCTTTGGACAACACCCACCAGTGGGACTCGAACCCAGAAAGCACAACTACCTTCCAGTAGCTGGCATAACTAGTATGCTTTAAACCACTACGCCATCAGACCTTACAAAAGAAGTAGATAGTTCGAGATATATATATCTCAAACATCTCTACCTCCCGAAGGCACCAGATGAGTGAGGGGTCAGTCTGCAATTTTCGTCAAGCCACTGTCAATGTGAGAGAACTCGTGTCCAGCTTATAAGCCTATACTTGCATAAACCACAAGTGAAGATAAACAATCTTTGGACAACACCCACCAGTGGGACTCGAACCCAGAAAGCACAACTACCTTCCAGTAGCTGGCATAACTAGTATGCTTTAACCCACTACGCCATCAGACCTTACAAAAGAAGTAGATAGTTCGAGATATATATATCTCAAACATCTCTACCTCCCGAAGGCACCAGATGAGTGAGGGGTCAGTCTGCAATTTTCGTCAAGCCACTGTCAATGTGAGAGAACTCGTGTCCAGCTTATAAGCCTATACTTGCATAAACCACAAGTGAAGATAAACAATCTTTGGACAACACCCACCAGTGGGACTCGAACCCAGAAAGCACAACTACCTTCCAGTAGCTGGCATAACTAGTATGCTTTAACCCACTACGCCATCAGACCTTACAAAAGAAGTAGATAGTTCGAGATATATATATCTCAAACATCTCTACCTCCCGAAGGCACCAGATGAGTGAGGGGTCAGTCTGCAATTTTCGTCAAGCCACTGTCAATGTGAGAGAACTCGTGTCCAGCTTATAAGCCTATACTTGCATAAACCACAAGTGAAGATAAACAATCTTTGGACAACACCCACCAGTGGGACTCGAACCCAGAAAGCACAACTACCTTCCAGTAGCTGGCATAACTAGTATGCTTTAACCCACTACGCCATCAGACCTTACAAAAGAAGTAGATAGTTCGAGATATATATATCTCAAACATCTCTACCTCCCGAAGGCACCAGATGAGTGAGGGGTCAGTCTGCAATTTTCGTCAAGCCACTGTCAATGTGAGAGAACTCGTGTCCAGCTTATAAGCCTATACTTGCATAAACCACAAGTGAAGATAAACAATCTTTGGACAACACCCACCAGTGGGACTCGAACCCAGAAAGCACAACTACCTTCCAGTAGCTGGCATAACTAGTATGCTTTAACCCACTACGCCATCAGACCTTACAAAAGAAGTAGATAGTTCGAGATATATATATCTCAAACATCTCTACCTCCCGAAGGCACCAGATGAGTGAGGGGTCAGTCTGCAATTTTCGTCAAGCCACTGTCAATGTGAGAGAACTCGTGTCCAGCTTATAAGCCTATACTTGCATAAACCACAAGTGAAGATAAACAATCTTTGGACAACACCCACCAGTGGGACTCGAACCCAGAAAGCACAACTACCTTCCAGTAGCTGGCATAACTAGTATGCTTTAACCCACTACGCCATCAGACCTTACAAAAGAAGTAGATAGTTCGAGATATATATATCTCAAACATCTCTACCTCCCGAAGGCACCAGATGAGTGAGGGGTCAGTCTGCAATTTTCGTCAAGCCACTGTCAATGTGAGAGAACTCGTGTCCAGCTTATAAGCCTATACTTGCATAAACCACAAGTGAAGATAAACAATCTTTGGACAACACCCACCAGTGGGACTCGAACCCAGAAAGCACAACTACCTTCCAGTAGCTGGCATAACTAGTATGCTTTAACCCACTACGCCATCAGACCTTACAAAAGAAGTAGATAGTTCGAGATATATATATCTCAAACATCTCTACCTCCCGAAGGCACCAGATGAGTGAGGGGTCAGTCTGCAATTTTCGTCAAGCCACTGTCAATGTGAGAGAACTCGTGTCCAGCTTATAAGCCTATACTTGCATAAACCACAAGTGAAGATAAACAATCTTTGGACAACACCCACCAGTGGGACTCGAACCCAGAAAGCACAACTACCTTCCAGTAGCTGGCATAACTAGTATGCTTTAACCCACTACGCCATCAGACCTTACAAAAGAAGTAGATAGTTCGAGATATATATATCTCAAACATCTCTACCTCCCGAAGGCACCAGATGAGTGAGGGGTCAGTCTGCAATTTTCGTCAAGCCACTGTCAATGTGAGAGAACTCGTGTCCAGCTTATAAGCCTATACTTGCATAAACCACAAGTGAAGATAAACAATCTTTGGACAACACCCACCAGTGGGACTCGAACCCAGAAAGCACAACTACCTTCCAGTAGCTGGCATAACTAGTATGCTTTAACCCACTACGCCATCAGACCTTACAAAAGAAGTAGATAGTTCGAGATATATATATCTCAAACATCTCTACCTCCCGAAGGCACCAGATGAGTGAGGGGTCAGTCTGCAATTTTCGTCAAGCCACTGTCAATGTGAGAGAACTCGTGTCCAGCTTATAAGCCTATACTTGCATAAACCACAAGTGAAGATAAACAATCTTTGGACAACACCCACCAGTGGGACCCGAACCCAGAAAGCACAACTACCTTCCAGTAGCTGGCATAACTAGTATGCTTTAACCCACTACGCCATCAGACCTTACAAAAGAAGTAGATAGTTCGAGATATATATATCTCAAACATCTCTACCTCCCGAAGGCACCAGATGAGTGAGGGGTCAGTCTGCAATTTTCGTCAAGCCACTGTCAATGTGAGAGAACTCGTGTCCAGCTTATAAGCCTATACTTGCATAAACCACAAGTGAAGATAAACAATCTTTGGACAACACCCACCAGTGGGACTCGAACCCAGAAAGCACAACTACCTTCCAGTAGCTGGCATAACTAGTATGCTTTAACCCACTACGCCATCAGACCTTACAAAAGAAGTAGATAGTTCGAGATATATATATCTCAAACATCTCTACCTCCCGAAGGCACCAGATGAGTGAGGGGTCAGTCTGCAATTTTCGTCAAGCCACTGTCAATGTGAGAGAACTCGTGTCCAGCTTATAAGCCTATACTTGCATAAACCACAAGTGAAGATAAACAATCTTTGGACAACACCCACCAGTGGGACTCGAACCCAGAAAGCACAACTACCTTCCAGTAGCTGGCATAACTAGTATGCTTTAACCCACTACGCCATCAGACCTTACAAAAGAAGTAGATAGTTCGAGATATATATATCTCAAACATCTCTACCTCCCGAAGGCACCAGATGAGTGAGGGGTCAGTCTGCAATTTTCGTCAAGCCACTGTCAATGTGAGAGAACTCGTGTCCAGCTTATAAGCCTATACTTGCATAAACCACAAGTGAAGATAAACAATCTTTGGACAACACCCACCAGTGGGACTCGAACCCAGAAAGCACAACTACCTTCCAGTAGCTGGCATAACTAGTATGCTTTAACCCACTACGCCATCAGACCTTACAAAAGAAGTAGATAGTTCGAGATATATATATCTCAAACATCTCTACCTCCCGAAGGCACCAGATGAGTGAGGGGTCAGTCTGCAATTTTCGTCAAGCCACTGTCAATGTGAGAGAACTCGTGTCCAGCTTATAAGCCTATACTTGCATAAACCACAAGTGAAGATAAACAATCTTTGGACAACACCCACCAGTGGGACTCGAACCCAGAAAGCACAACTACCTTCCAGTAGCTGGCATAACTAGTATGCTTTAACCCACTACGCCATCAGACCTTACAAAAGAAGTAGATAGTTCGAGATATATATATCTCAAACATCTCTACCTCCCGAAGGCACCAGATGAGTGAGGGGTCAGTCTGCAATTTTCGTCAAGCCACTGTCAATGTGAGAGAACTCGTGTCCAGCTTATAAGCCTATACTTGCATAAACCACAAGTGAAGATAAACAATCTTTGGACAACACCCACCAGTGGGACTCGAACCCAGAAAGCACAATTACCTTCCAGTAGCTGGCATAACTAGTATGCTTTAACCCACTACGCCATCAGACCTTACAAAAGAAGTAGATAGTTCGAGATATATATATCTCAAACATCTCTACCTCCCGAAGGCACCAAATGAGTGAGGGGTCAGTCTGCAATTTTCGTCAAGCCACTGTCAATGTGAGAGAACTCGTGTCCAGCTTATAAGCCTATACTTGCATAAACCACAAGTGAAGATAAACAATCTTTGGACAACACCCACCAGTGGGACTCGAACCCAGAAAGCACAACTACCTTCCAGTAGCTGGCATAACTAGTATGCTTTAACCCACTACGCCATCAGACCTTACAAAAGAAGTAGATAGTTCGAGATATATATATCTCAAACATCTCTACCTCCCGAAGGCACCAGATGAGTGAGGGGTCAGTCTGCAATTTTCGTCAAGCCACTGTCAATGTGAGAGAACTCGTGTCCAGCTTATAAGCCTATACTTGCATAAACCACAAGTGAAGATAAACAATCTTTGGACAACACCCACCAGTGGGACTCGAACCCAGAAAGCACAACTACCTTCCAGTAGCTGGCATAACTAGTATGCTTTAACCCACTACGCCATCAGACCTTACAAAAGAAGTAGATAGTTCGAGATATATATATCTCAAACATCTCTACCTCCCGAAGGCACCAGATGAGTGAGGGGTCAGTCTGCAATTTTCGTCAAGCCACTGTCAATGTGAGAGAACTCGTGTCCAGCTTATAAGCCTATACTTGCATAAACCACAAGTGAAGATAAACAATCTTTGGACAACACCCACCAGTGGGACTCGAACCCAGAAAGCACAACTACCTTCCAGTAGCTGGCATAACTAGTATGCTTTAACCCACTACGCCATCAGACCTTACAAAAGAAGTAGATAGTTCGAGATATATATATCTCAAACATCTCTACCTCCCGAAGGCACCAGATGAGTGAGGGGTCAGTCTGCAATTTTCGTCAAGCCACTGTCAATGTGAGAGAACTCGTGTCCAGCTTATAAGCCTATACTTGCATAAACCACAAGTGAAGATAAACAATCTTTGGACAACACCCACCAGTGGGACTCGAACCCAGAAAGCACAACTACCTTCCAGTAGCTGGCATAACTAGTATGCTTTAACCCACTACGCCATCAGACCTTACAAAAGAAGTAGATAGTTCGAGATATATATATCTCAAACATCTCTACCTCCCGAAGGCACCAGATGAGTGAGGGGTCAGTCTGCAATTTTCGTCAAGCCACTGTCAATGTGAGAGAACTCGTGTCCAGCTTATAAGCCTATACTTGCATAAACCACAAGTGAAGATAAACAATCTTTGGACAACACCCACCAGTGGGACTCGAACCCAGAAAGCACAACTACCTTCCAGTAGCTGGCATAACTAGTATGCTTTAACCCACTACGCCATCAGACCTTACAAAAGAAGTAGATAGTTCGAGATATATATATCTCAAACATCTCTACCTCCCGAAGGCACCAGATGAGTGAGGGGTCAGTCTGCAATTTTCGTCAAGCCACTGTCAATGTGAGAGAACTCGTGTCCAGCTTATAAGCCTATACTTGCATAAACCACAAGTGAAGATAAACAATCTTTGGACAACACCCACCAGTGGGACTCGAACCCAGAAAGCACAACTACCTTCCAGTAGCTGGCATAACTAGTATGCTTTAACCCACTACGCCATCAGACCTTACAAAAGAAGTAGATAGTTCGAGATATATATATCTCAAACATCTCTACCTCCCGAAGGCACCAGATGAGTGAGGGGTCAGTCTGCAATTTTCGTCAAGCCACTGTCAATGTGAGAGAACTCGTGTCCAGCTTATAAGCCTATACTTGCATAAACCACAAGTGAAGATAAACAATCTTTGGACAACACCCACCAGTGGGACTCGAACCCAGAAAGCACAACTACCTTCCAGTAGCTGGCATAACTAGTATGCTTTAACCCACTACGCCATCAGACCTTACAAAAGAAGTAGATAGTTCGAGATATATATATCTCAAACATCTCTACCTCCCGAAGGCACCAGATGAGTGAGGGGTCAGTCTGCAATTTTCGTCAAGCCACTGTCAATGTGAGAGAACTCGTGTCCAGCTTATAAGCCTATACTTGCATAAACCACAAGTGAAGATAAACAATCTTTGGACAACACCCACCAGTGGGACTCGAACCCAGAAAGCACAACTACCTTCCAGTAGCTGGCATAACTAGTATGCTTTAACCCACTACGCCATCAGACCTTACAAAAGAAGTAGATAGTTCGAGATATATATATCTCAAACATCTCTACCTCCCGAAGGCACCAGATGAGTGAGGGGTCAGTCTGCAATTTTCGTCAAGCCACTATATAGGCTTATAAGTAAGTATAGGCTTATAAGCTGGACACGAGTTCTCTCACATTGACAGTGGCTTGACGAAAATTGCAGACTGACCCCTCACTCATCTGGTGCCTTCGGGAGGTAGAGATGTTTGAGATATATATATCTCGAACTATCTACTTCTTTTGTAAGGTCTGATGGCGTAGTGGGTTAAAGCATACTAGTTATGCCAGCTACTGGAAGGTAGTTGTGCTTTCTGGGTTCGAGTCCCACTGGTGGGTGTTGTCCAAAGATTGTTTATCTTCACTTGTGGTTTATGCAAGTATAGGCTTATAAGCTGGACACGAGTTCTCTCACATTGACAGTGGCTTGACGAAAATTGCAGACTGACCCCTCACTCATCTGGTGCCTTCGGGAGGTAGAGATGTTTGAGATATATATATCTCGAACTATCTACTTCTTTTGTAAGGTCTGATGGCGTAGTGGGTTAAAGCATACTAGTTATGCCAGCTACTGGAAGGTAGTTGTGCTTTCTGGGTTCGAGTCCCACTGGTGGGTGTTGTCCAAAGATTGTTTATCTTCACTTGTGGTTTATGCAAGTATAGGCTTATAAGCTGGACACGAGTTCTCTCACATTGACAGTGGCTTGACGAAAATTGCAGACTGACCCCTCACTCATCTGGTGCCTTCGGGAGGTAGAGATGTTTGAGATATATATATCTCGAACTATCTACTTCTTTTGTAAGGTCTGATGGCGTAGTGGGTTAAAGCATACTAGTTATGCCAGCTACTGGAAGGTAGTTGTGCTTTCTGGGTTCGAGTCCCACTGGTGGGTGTTGTCCAAAGATTGTTTATCTTCACTTGTGGTTTATGCAAGTATAGGCTTATAAGCTGGACACGAGTTCTCTCACATTGACAGTGGCTTGACGAAAATTGCAGACTGACCCCTCACTCATCTGGTGCCTTCGGGAGGTAGAGATGTTTGAGATATATATATCTCGAACTATCTACTTCTTTTGTAAGGTCTGATGGCGTAGTGGGTTAAAGCATACTAGTTATGCCAGCTACTGGAAGGTAGTTGTGCTTTCTGGGTTCGAGTCCCACTGGTGGGTGTTGTCCAAAGATTGTTTATCTTCACTTGTGGTTTATGCAAGTATAGGCTTATAAGCTGGACACGAGTTCTCTCACATTGACAGTGGCTTGACGAAAATTGCAGACTGACCCCTCACTCATCTGGTGCCTTCGGGAGGTAGAGATGTTTGAGATATATATATCTCGAACTATCTACTTCTTTTGTAAGGTCTGATGGCGTAGTGGGTTAAAGCATACTAGTTATGCCAGCTACTGGAAGGTAGTTGTGCTTTCTGGGTTCGAGTCCCACTGGTGGGTGTTGTCCAAAGATTGTTTATCTTCACTTGTGGTTTATGCAAGTATAGGCTTATAAGCTGGACACGAGTTCTCTCACATTGACAGTGGCTTGACGAAAATTGCAGACTGACCCCTCACTCATCTGGTGCCTTCGGGAGGTAGAGATGTTTGAGATATATATATCTCGAACTATCTACTTCTTTTGTAAGGTCTGATGGCGTAGTGGGTTAAAGCATACTAGTTATGCCAGCTACTGGAAGGTAGTTTTGCTTTCTGGGTTCGAGTCCCACTGGTGGGTGTTGTCCAAAGATTGTTTATCTTCACTTGTGGTTTATGCAAGTATAGGCTTATAAGCTGGACACGAGTTCTCTCACATTGACAGTGGCTTGACGAAAATTGCAGACTGACCCCTCACTCATCTGGTGCCTTCGGGAGGTAGAGATGTTTGAGATATATATATCTCGAACTATCTACTTCTTTTGTAAGGTCTGATGGCGTAGTGGGTTAAAGCATACTAGTTATGCCAGCTACTGGAAGGTAGTTGTGCTTTCTGGGTTCGAGTCCCACTGGTGGGTGTTGTCCAAAGATTGTTTATCTTCACTTGTGGTTTATGCAAGTATAGGCTTATAAGCTGGACACGAGTTCTCTCACATTGACAGTGGCTTGACGAAAATTGCAGACTGACCCCTCACTCATCTGGTGCCTTCGGGAGGTAGAGATGTTTGAGATATATATATCTCGAACTATCTACTTCTTTTGTAAGGTCTGATGGCGTAGTGGGTTAAAGCATACTAGTTATGCCAGCTACTGGAAGGTAGTTGTGCTTTCTGGGTTCGAGTCCCACTGGTGGGTGTTGTCCAAAGATTGTTTATCTTCACTTGTGGTTTATGCAAGTATAGGCTTATAAGCTGGACACGAGTTCTCTCACATTGACAGTGGCTTGACGAAAATTGCAGACTGACCCCTCACTCATCTGGTGCCTTCGGGAGGTAGAGATGTTTGAGATATATATATCTCGAACTATCTACTTCTTTTGTAAGGTCTGATGGCGTAGTGGGTTAAAGCATACTAGTTATGCCAGCTACTGGAAGGTAGTTGTGCTTTCTGGGTTCGAGTCCCACTGGTGGGTGTTGTCCAAAGATTGTTTATCTTCACTTGTGGTTTATGCAAGTATAGGCTTATAAGCTGGACACGAGTTCTCTCACATTGACAGTGGCTTGACGAAAATTGCAGACTGACCCCTCACTCATCTGGTGCCTTCGGGAGGTAGAGATGTTTGAGATATATATATCTCGAACTATCTACTTCTTTTGTAAGGTCTGATGGCGTAGTGGGTTAAAGCATACTAGTTATGCCAGCTACTGGAAGGTAGTTGTGCTTTCTGGGTTCGAGTCCCACTGGTGGGTGTTGTCCAAAGATTGTTTATCTTCACTTGTGGTTTATGCAAGTATAGGCTTATAAGCTGGACACGAGTTCTCTCACATTGACAGTGGCTTGACGAAAATTGCAGACTGACCCCTCACTCATCTGGTGCCTTCGGGAGGTAGAGATGTTTGAGATATATATATCTCGAACTATCTACTTCTTTTGTAAGGTCTGATGGCGTAGTGGGTTAAAGCATACTAGTTATGCCAGCTACTGGAAGGTAGTTTTGCTTTCTGGGTTCGAGTCCCACTGGTGGGTGTTGTCCAAAGATTGTTTATCTTCACTTGTGGTTTATGCAAGTATAGGCTTATAAGCTGGACACGAGTTCTCTCACATTGACAGTGGCTTGACGAAAATTGCAGACTGACCCCTCACTCATCTGGTGCCTTCGGGAGGTAGAGATGTTTGAGATATATATATCTCGAACTATCTACTTCTTTTGTAAGGTCTGATGGCGTAGTGGGTTAAAGCATACTAGTTATGCCAGCTACTGGAAGGTAGTTGTGCTTTCTGGGTTCGAGTCCCACTGGTGGGTGTTGTCCAAAGATTGTTTATCTTCACTTGTGGTTTATGCAAGTATAGGCTTATAAGCTGGACACGAGTTCTCTCACATTGACAGTGGCTTGACGAAAATTGCAGACTGACCCCTCACTCATCTGGTGCCTTCGGGAGGTAGAGATGTTTGAGATATATATATCTCGAACTATCTACTTCTTTTGTAAGGTCTGATGGCGTAGTGGGTTAAAGCATACTAGTTATGCCAGCTACTGGAAGGTAGTTGTGCTTTCTGGGTTCGAGTCCCACTGGTGGGTGTTGTCCAAAGATTGTTTATCTTCACTTGTGGTTTATGCAAGTATAGGCTTATAAGCTGGACACGAGTTCTCTCACATTGACAGTGGCTTGACGAAAATTGCAGACTGACCCCTCACTCATCTGGTGCCTTCGGGAGGTAGAGATGTTTGAGATATATATATCTCGAACTATCTACTTCTTTTGTAAGGTCTGATGGCGTAGTGGGTTAAAGCATACTAGTTATGCCAGCTACTGGAAGGTAGTTGTGCTTTCTGGGTTCGAGTCCCACTGGTGGGTGTTGTCCAAAGATTGTTTATCTTCACTTGTGGTTTATGCAAGTATAGGCTTATAAGCTGGACACGAGTTCTCTCACATTGACAGTGGCTTGACGAAAATTGCAGACTGACCCCTCACTCATCTGGTGCCTTCGGGAGGTAGAGATGTTTGAGATATATATATCTCGAACTATCTACTTCTTTTGTAAGGTCTGATGGCGTAGTGGGTTAAAGCATACTAGTTATGCCAGCTACTGGAAGGTAGTTGTGCTTTCTGGGTTCGAGTCCCACTGGTGGGTGTTGTCCAAAGATTGTTTATCTTCACTTGTGGTTTATGCAAGTATAGGCTTATAAGCTGGACACGAGTTCTCTCACATTGACAGTGGCTTGACGAAAATTGCAGACTGACCCCTCACTCATCTGGTGCCTTCGGGAGGTAGAGATGTTTGAGATATATATATCTCGAACTATCTACTTCTTTTGTAAGGTCTGATGGCGTAGTGGGTTAAAGCATACTAGTTATGCCAGCTACTGGAAGGTAGTTGTGCTTTCTGGGTTCGAGTCCCACTGGTGGGTGTTGTCCAAAGATTGTTTATCTTCACTTGTGGTTTATGCAAGTATAGGCTTATAAGCTGGACACGAGTTCTCTCACATTGACAGTGGCTTGACGAAAATTGCAGACTGACCCCTCACTCATCTGGTGCCTTCGGGAGGTAGAGATGTTTGAGATATATATATCTCGAACTATCTACTTCTTTTGTAAGGTCTGATGGCGTAGTGGGTTAAAGCATACTAGTTATGCCAGCTACTGGAAGGTAGTTGTGCTTTCTGGGTTCGAGTCCCACTGGTGGGTGTTGTCCAAAGATTGTTTATCTTCACTTGTGGTTTATGCAAGTATAGGCTTATAAGCTGGACACGAGTTCTCTCACATTGACAGTGGCTTGACGAAAATTGCAGACTGACCCCTCACTCATCTGGTGCCTTCGGGAGGTAGAGATGTTTGAGATATATATATCTCGAACTATCTACTTCTTTTGTAAGGTCTGATGGCGTAGTGGGTTAAAGCATACTAGTTATGCCAGCTACTGGAAGGTAGTTGTGCTTTCTGGGTTCGAGTCCCACTGGTGGGTGTTGTCCAAAGATTGTTTATCTTCACTTGTGGTTTATGCAAGTATAGGCTTATAAGCTGGACACGAGTTCTCTCACATTGACAGTGGCTTGACGAAAATTGCAGACTGACCCCTCACTCATCTGGTGCCTTCGGGAGGTAGAGATGTTTGAGATATATATATCTCGAACTATCTACTTCTTTTGTAAGGTCTGATGGCGTAGTGGGTTAAAGCATACTAGTTATGCCAGCTACTGGAAGGTAGTTGTGCTTTCTGGGTTCGAGTCCCACTGGTGGGTGTTGTCCAAAGATTATATATATATATAAATATATATATATATATATATATATATATAAATATATATATATATAAATATATAAATATATATATATATATATATATATATATATATATATATATATATATATATATATATATATATATATATATATATATATACATACATACATACATACATACATACATACATACATACATACATACATACATATATATATGTCGTACCTAGTAGCCAGAACGCACTTCTCAGCCTACTATGCAAGGCCCGATTTGCCTAATAAGCCAAGTTTTCATGAATTAATTGTTTTTCGACTAACTAACCTACCTAACCTAACCTAACGTTTTCGGCTACCTAACCTAACCTAACCTATAAAGATAGGTTAGGTTAGGTTAGGTAGGGTTGGTTAGGTTCGGTCATATATCTACGTTAATTTTAACTCCAATAAAAAAAAATTTACCTCATTCATAATCAAATGGGTAGCTTTATCATTTCATAAGAAAAAAATTAGAGAAAATATATTAATTCACCAAAACTTTGCTTATTTGGCAAATCAGGCCTTGCATTGTAGGCTGAGAAGTGCGTTCTGGCTATTAGGTACGACATATATATATATATATATTACATACATACATCATACATACATATATATATATATATATATATATATATATATATATATATATATATATATATATATATATATATATATATATATATATATATATATATATATATATATTATTAAATATGACCGAAAAAGTAAGATTAATAATTCTAACACGAATTTTCTTAATCTTTCGTACATTTCTTTTCACTGTTGGTGGTAATTCAAAAATCAATTCTCCAAAATTCATTTTTATTTCTAGTCTGACGCGACACATGAGCGCGTTTCGTAAAACTTATTACATTTTCAAAGACTTTAGTTTAAACATACACAACTGAATAGAACTTACACATCTCCGATTTGTTTATATCTACATTTGAGTGAGGTGGATGGGGTGAGGACAGGACACCTAGGGGAGAACCCATGGCGACCCCATCTACTTGCTTATACATGTGCCCATCCATGTATAAGCAAGTAGATGGGGTCTACTTGCTTATGGCAAGTAGATAGTAATAGGTTCTCCCCTAGGTGTCCTGTTTGCAAACTTCTACATGGGTACCATCGAGCAAAAAGTCTTAGTCGACATGAACTTGAAACCGGCCATATACTGCAGGTATGTTGACGACATTTTTACACAGGTACCTGATGTCAGACATCTGCAGGAGCTGAAGGAGGCGTTTGAGCAGAGTTCCGTGCTGCGTTTCACTTACGAGATGGAAAAGGATGGGAAGCTGCCCTTTCTAGATGTAACAGTCATGGAAAAGAGTGGAGGTTTCCACACTGCAGTCTACACTAAGGAAACGAACATAGGAATGTGCCTAAATGCCAACAGCGACTGCCCAGACAGGTACAAGAGGAGTGTTGTTAACGCATATGTCGACCATGCTCTCAGCCACAGCTCAGAATGGAAGCAAGTCGACAAAGAACTTTGTAGGGTAAGGCAGGTCCTAGTCAACAATGGCTTCTCCAATGGTTTCTTCGAAGACATCATAAGAAGGAAAATGAAACGCCATGCAACCTCTGAAGAGACAACTAACACAACACCTATACCTCCTATTAGACTATTTTAGAGGAACTTCTTCTCCACAGCTCATAAAACAGAGGAAAGGGTCCTGAAAGATATTGTTAATAGAAACGTTATTCCTACAGACAAAAATCAGAGGATACAACTGACGATTTACTATAAAACCAGAAAAACGGCCAGCCTACTCACGAGAAACTCTCCAGACACAAAGCAGAACGCTTTAAAAGAGACCAACGTCGTCTATGCCTTCAAATGCCCTCTTGGGGACAGTAAGCTCCAAAAAACCCAGTATATAGGCAAGACAACAACATCTCTTTCTAGGCGTTTAACGATGCATAAGCAACAGGGCTCCATTAAGGAACATATAATCTCTTCCCAGAACCAAACCATCGCCAGAGAAATCCTAGTAAACAACACAGAAATCATCAATAGATATAGCGATAGCAGACGGCTTGACGTTTGCGAGGCACTACACATTAAAAAGTCAACACCAGCAATCAACAGCCAATTAATGCACAACTATATTGTACCCACCTCAAGACTCCGCTCCAATATAGAAGTATCAAGAAATATGGACCAATAGGCTTTCTACAATCACTTCCATTCAATACCCATTGTTTCGTGTTCTGTCTTGTGTTGATGAAATTAATACCTTATCAATACCACCTCACCCCATCCACCTCACTCAAATGTAGATATAAACAAATCGGAGATGTGTAAGTTCTATTCAGTTGTGTATGTGTAAACTAAAGTCTTTGAAAATGTAATAAGTTTTACGAAACGCGCTCAAGTGTTGCGTCAGACTAGAAATAAAAATGAATTTTGGAGAATTGATTTTTGAATTACCACTAACAGTGAAAAGAAATGTACGAAAGATCGAGAAAATTCGTGTTAGAATTATTAATCTTACTTTTTCGGTCATATTTAATAATATATGTCTACAGGAAAGACTGCTACCAAAATATACTAATATATATATATATATATATATATATATATATATATATATATATATATATATATATATATATATATATATATATATATATAAGCCTATACTTGCATAAACCACAAGTGAAGATAAACAATCTTTGGACAACACCCACCAGTGGGACTCGAACCCAGAAAGCACAACTACCTTCCAGTAGCTGGCATAACTAGTATGCTTTAACCCACTACGCCATCAGACCTTACAAAAGAAGTAGATAGTTCGAGATATATATATCTCAAACATCTCTACCTCCCGAAGGCACCAGATGAGTGAGGGGTCAGTCTGCAATTTTCGTCAAGCCACTGTCAATGTGAGAGAACTCGTGTCCAGCTTATAAGCCTATACTTGCATAAACCACAAGTGAAGATAAACAATCTTTGGACAACACCCACCAGTGGGACTCGAACCCAGAAAGCACAACTACCTTCCAGTAGCTGGCATAACTAGTATGCTTTAACCCACTACGCCATCAGACCTTACAAAAGAAGTAGATAGTTCGAGATATATATATCTCAAACATCTCTACCTCCCGAAGGCACCAGATGAGTGAGGGGTCAGTCTGCAATTTTCGTCAAGCCACTGTCAATGTGAGAGAACTCGTGTCCAGCTTATAAGCCTATACTTGCATAAACCACAAGTGAAGATAAACAATCTTTGGACAACACCCACCAGTGGGACTCGAACCCAGAAAGCACAACTACCTTCCAGTAGCTGGCATAACTAGTATGCTTTAACCCACTACGCCATCAGACCTTACAAAAGAAGTAGATAGTTCGAGATATATATATCTCAAACATCTCTACCTCCCGAAGGCACCAGATGAGTGAGGGGTCAGTCTGCAATTTTCGTCAAGCCACTGTCAATGTGAGAGAACTCGTGTCCAGCTTATAAGCCTATACTTGCATAAACCAAAAGTGAAGATAAACAATCTTTGGACAACACCCACCAGTGGGACTCGAACCCAGAAAGCACAACTACCTTCCAGTAGCTGGCATAACTAGTATGCTTTAACCCACTACGCCATCAGACCTTACAAAAGAAGTAGATAGTTCGAGATATATATATCTCAAACATCTCTACCTCCCGAAGGCACCAGATGAGTGAGGGGTCAGTCTGCAATTTTCGTCAAGCCACTGTCAATGTGAGAGAACTCGTGTCCAGCTTATAAGCCTATACTTGCATAAACCACAAGTGAAGATAAACAATCTTTGGACAACACCCACCAGTGGGACTCGAACCCAGAAAGCACAACTACCTTCCAGTAGCTGGCATAACTAGTATGCTTTAACCCACTACGCCATCAGACCTTACAAAAGAAGTAGATAGTTCGAGATATATATATCTCAAACATCTCTACCTCCCGAAGGCACCAGATGAGTGAGGGGTCAGTCTGCAATTTTCGTCAAGCCACTGTCAATGTGAGAGAACTCGTGTCCAGCTTATAAGATTGTATATATATATATATATATATATATATATATATATATATATTAGTATATAATATATATATATATATATATATATATATATATATATATATATATATATATATATATATATAGGCTGCTTGTCACAAGTTGAACATCTCCTCTAGCTCCTCAGATGGCGGGCAGGAACCATGGATGCAGTGAGCATTTCCTCTCTGGATTGCCACACTAAGGCGCTGAAAAAGAAAACTAGCAGCTCTAGGGTCTCTAGTTGTTTCGATTAGCTAAGACCCCAAATCCTTCAAAAAGCTAGCAGCACTTTTACCCAAGGCACCAAGTGTCTCTGAGGCAATGGGGACAAAATTGTAGTGGTGCTCAAGGTCTTTGTATTTACGTGACTTGGCCGCTTCCCGGTGATTGGCAGCTCCTCCTGCTTGTGTAGCACTGAAGTCAACATAGATATTGGCTAAAGTTGAAACGCAAGTGTAGTCCCACACCAACTGTCTACCATTCTTCCAGGGATTCACCGTAATTCCATCTGGGCGACTGACAGGCTCATCAGAGTTGCGGGACTTTAGGTAACGGGGCTCTCTCTCTGCTGGACAACCGGCTGAGGTAAGGCTTAATAATGTCATTAACCTCGCCGTGTCTTGCATGCCATCCTCCTGTCCTTTGGCAAAGAAGGCCATGCCGTCCATATCTGTCGGCCTCTGCCTCGCCGCAAATACACCTGTATTCGGTGTGGATTGGGGCAGCGAGGCGGAGAGCCATGGCAATTCGGAGGGCCTGCGGTGTGAGACGGGTGCCAGTTGCTGACATTGGGGTTGCTAATAGGAAATCACCTGCATGGGGAGCCGCTACAGCTCTAAGTCGGGCAGTGTCATGTGGTGTTGTCGCAGCTTCTAGCAAAGTTGCAGCTTCTTGGTCGGCAATGGGGCGATCCCAGCTGAAATGCTTATGGGCTTCAGAAGGCGGTGGTTGGGGTGCTGGTCCTGTGAAAGGCCCATTTGGTTGTGCAGTCTGTGAAGCTGGGATCATGCACCTCTGCCTGTTGAACTAGGTGCTCAGGTAGGATTTCCTTCACCAAGTTGTCAGACCCCACTGAAGAGGACAGGAACGCTGGTACAGCAATTTGTGTTGCTGTGCGCACACCAAGGCCCCCGAGTCTGACAGGAAGGGAGGCCTGTTTCCACTGTGAGTCGCTGAGGGAAAGATTGAGGGCTTTTTCTAGTGTTGATTTCAGCAAGCTGTCGTACTCTTCTAATTTAATATTGTTGAAAGATACCGAACATCTTAGAAAGTAGGTCAGCCTGGGGAGGGACAAGCATCTGGTGATGAGGTAAAGTGCATCATGAGCATCAATGTCTTCAATCCTCTCGTTCATCCTCTTCAGGTCAGTGATCTTCTCACTAAGGACCCCGTCGATGGCATTCCTTCCAAGAGGAGCACCTAGGAGTGTGCTGTCCTCAGGGTTGGTTGTATGAATGTCAGGCAAAACAACCTTTATTTGCTCTATTATGTGCTGGTTGGTGGAGGTTATTTCGCACTTGGAAGGGTTCAGGGTGAGGCCTAGACTTGCTCCTTGCTCCTAAATTATTCTTATGTCGTCCAAGAGTGAGGGTGGGGAGCCGGCTAGAGTACCATCGTCCAAAAACCAAATGTTGAGCTCACTGGACAGGTTATCGGTGACTTCCTTGATAACTAGGCAGAAAAGAAAAGGAGCAAAGGCGTCACCCTGTTGGACACCTTCTTGTGATTCAATTTCATGTTCCCCAAAAAGCAGAGTTAGATTCTTGCTGTAGCATGAGTTTACAAATGGGTAGAGGGAAAGAAAAAGGCGATGAACTGCACTGAGTACTGCATCCCTTCTAACAAGATTGAAAGCATTTTTGAAGTCCAGCTTTATCAGGGCTTTTTCATTCGTAATGTTGGCAATGTAGGCTCTAGCTGCATGAGCCGCTGCCTCACACCCTTGGGGAATGCCAAACCCAAGCTGTTTTGGCTTCAGCATGTCGGCTGCTGCCTGACTAATTGCTCTAGCAGCAGCCTTAGCGACGAGACGCCGGAGTGAATTGCCCACAGCTATCGGTCTGATTCCTCCATCTTTTTTCCTCAGGGCACAGAGGGTAGCGCCAAAAAAAGAGAGGCCGTATGGTCTCTGGTATGTTGCCAGCTAGACATGTGTTGGCGAATCCAGTTAATTCCACCAGGAGGCCCTGTGCAATGTCTCCCAGTGCGGGGTTGAGCATTTGTTTGATGTGGTTGGGTCGTAGTCCCGTGAACGCATCTGCTGATCCTGGTGGGAAGGATAAAGCTGCTTTAAGCACCATGGATTCGAGCACACACAGGGGTTCTGCTCTGGTGACACCG
Source organism: Procambarus clarkii (assembly GCF_040958095.1). NCBI lineage: Eukaryota > Metazoa > Arthropoda > Malacostraca > Decapoda > Cambaridae > Procambarus > Procambarus clarkii. The sequence goes on from NC_091222.1 coordinate 12,422,500, forward strand.
ACTAGGGGAACACTGTCGTCACGAGGAGCTCTGGGTGGGTGTTTTTCCCTCAGGGCTTGTGCTGTATTGGCATCCCTGGTGGCAACTGTGTCTTCACTGGTGATGACTCTGATCGCCTCTATTGTGTTGCCTTCTTCTATTTTCTTGCTGACTGTTGCTCTGATTTTGGATGCCTCGGTTCTGCTGTTGATACCTTTCCTGCCGTGGGTGTTTTTGGCACGAGTGGGGAGGGGTACCTGGTTGTCCTCTCTAGGAAAACTATTTATAGCCATAATGACCGACGAAGCTAGTGATTTGTCTCTCCTTGCAGGGACAGCTAGGCATATGTTTCCAAACAGGAGAAGGTTGCACCATGCTTGGATGGTTCCGGGGGAGTCATTGACCTTTTTCAAAAGGCTGGATAGTTTGGCTGCTGCCTGGGGCCGGGCAGCTTTGGGGATGTGCTGCAAGGTTCCAACAGATGTTGCTTTGATGGCTTCTAGTAGATTCTCAGTCGAAATGAAGTTCTTGGAGGTGTTTTCCCTGACTGCTGGAGTGGGGCCTTGATTGATACCCTCTTTGGGAGGGCGCCACATACCCGGACAATCGGTTCCGTTGTGAGCATGCTTGCGCACATCTCCGTTGCGCTCGAGTCTCCACACCTTGTTACACACTTGGCATGTGCCATACCTGTCGTCGATTGATGGCTCCTCTTGGCTGAGAGAAGCCTGGCTGTCAGTCGTGACCTGCGACATCGGCGGGCGCTGGGCGGGCGCTGGGTGGGCGCTGGGCGGGCGCTGGGGGGGGCGCTGGGGGGGGGGGGCGTTGGGGGGGAGTCTGGGCAGAAGTAGCGTGAGGGGGTGGACACAGGGAGGTAGCAGTCGCGGTTGGGGTGGGGCAGGAGGGGGGGGGGTGAATCTTGGGTTGAGTTGTTGTTGTAGAGTTAGGGGCGACGACGATCGGGGGATCGGATGCGCCCCGGCGTACCCGTGAAGGGTGAATCGCAAAGCCAGGAAAGGCGAAAAGCCAAGCCAAAACGCGAAACGAGTGACGCCAAGCACTAGAAACTAATACGCCACATGGCAAAGCAACGCACAAAGGGAGAGGCAGTAGCACAGAATAGAACAGGGCAAACAAACAGCCAGAAGGGCACACAGCATGTCATAGAGCAAATACACAGGAAATCAGAGCACATACTTGCCCGGGAACCTGGCCCACAGGAACCTTACATTGAACGCCTCCCAGAGCACCCATTGCCATGGGTCTCGTCCATCCACCGGGGACGCCATAACATCCGGAACCAGGGCAACAAACACCTGCAAACTGGGGACCCAGATGGTAGTACTCATGAGGCGAGAAGTCGCCACTCGCCCCCACAGGAAGGGAACTTGTCCCCCACGAAAGCACTCCGGGCCGTCAGACAGCAGTAACTCGGACATCTTCGACCAGTGACCCGGTGGTATCATAGACGCCGGCAACACGTCCTCCAGGGCCCCAACTCGCACCCGCACCACAGGGGTCGTACCCGCGGCCCCGGGCACACCACCAGACGACAGCAGGGAACCCTGACGGCGCACATCCATCCGTAACGTCACCACCAGGCCACTCCCAGCACCAGAGTCCACACCATCCCTGGCAGCGGAAGCCACCACCCCCGATGTGGAGAGTCCCCCGGCGGAGATAGAACCGAAGGCACGTCCAAGACACAGGCAACAGCACCGGCAGGCACATGGACCTCCGCCACCACGAACCGCGGAGACATCGACGCATCCGTATCCACACTGTCAATACCCGATGCCCCGCAGTCACTGAAGTCACCAACGTCGGCCTAGGAAGAAGACGAACGCCGGGAACGTTTGGGCACCGGCCGGATATCGTCAGAGCCGGTAAGTGACCCAGAAACACGGGTACCACGAGCCGAAGGAACCGACGCCAGAACGGCAGCAGCCTCTACCACAAGGGGAATCGGGCCACACACAGCAGGAGGCTCCGCAGCCACCCCAGCACCAAGCACATCCGGGACCCGAGTCACGGACACAGGGCCAGGCGCATCATCAGAAGACGAGGGAGAAGACAACGACGTCACACAGGGGGCTCCAGGAAGGCCCACGGGAGCAGCTGGGACAGCGACAGGATCAGGCAGACCAACCGACGGTACCTCAAGAACCGGAGGAGGGACGGCAACAACCGGAGGAACGGCTGGCGCCGCCGGGGAAGCTGCAGCAGCAAACGGGACGCGCACCACCTCAACAACATCACCGGAGACTGCCTCCAGTGGGAGCGGCAGTAAATCCTCATCGCGGAACAAGTTGACAGGAGCAGCAGGGGCCTCAGAGCACCCGGCAGCCTGATGCCCCAACAGGCCACAACGGAAACAGGTATGAGGCTGCCGTTCATAATACACCCGGACATAGTATCCCCAGAAGCCGGACAGAAGAAGGTATATCCGACCGCAGGCGCATCCTTAACATGCGAATGTTTGTACGCCTCCCAGCATACCGCCCCGAGGAGAGCGTGTTCACCCGCACGCTGACAACAGTACCAAACCCCCCGAAGTAACGCTGGAGGAGGCCATCAGGGAATTCCAGGGGCGCACCATGGATACTGACATAAGTCAGGGCACCACTGCAGTCCGAAATCGCCACAGAGCCGGCATCGTCTGGCAACGGCAACGTACGCCCCCCGTACCGATGGAGGAAGTCCCGGTACTCGTCCTCCCCCATGAACTTAATAACAACCCGATGGGCTGTAACTAGCTCCACACCGTAAACAGCTTCCACCGGGACATGAAGCATGTCACACATCACCATCTCGATGGTCGGATAACCAGCCTTACAAGTGAACTCCAGGCCCATGGAGTTCACACGCTGAACAGGAGGAAGATGGCCCCCAATGTCAGAACTGCCACGTCAACGCAGCCAGGCAGGCAACAAAACTGGTAGGGCAGGGACGCCCACACCACCTGGTGACCAAAACAGCAAACAACTCCAACAGCCATGGAGGGTTGATAAACTTCCTCACTCCACGGCCGCTAGCAGTCGACTCTCCTTGGGTTGGATGACGGTACACACTAGCGGGTATGGGGAGTAGTGGGGGGGGGGGGGGGGGGGTCAGAGGGGTGACACTAACACGTTTGTATAATTTCGTGATATATTACTGCACAATATAATCTGGTTCACTGTGGACTCGATGCACTTAAAACACGATACCTGTTTCCTGGGAGCCGAGGTATCTATTTTTCAGGGATATTTTCATGAACACTTACACACTGGTCACCCCTCTCGACTGACCGCAAAACAACACCCCATCCCCCCACCCCCCACCACCATAACCGAGGGAGCCCCTCAGGGCGCCCTTGTTGGCCCTCACTGCAGTTCAAACGATTCCACACTGCCAATCCACTTGTTTGATTGTTTTTGGTTGCGATAGTTCACCCTGGACACTTCCCGCCACCCTCACACCTTCCCAGGATGTTCACACTGCACACTGTTGAGTCTGGGGCCGGTGAGATCAGGATGTCACAAGATAATGGCACATGGCCGGCAGAGCCTCCTCCCAGCGTCCGTTCCCTGTGGCGCCCACAGGGGATGTCAATTTTTATTGACAGGATGAAATTGAGAGACAAAAACAAGTGTCCAAGAACTATCTTCATGGGGAAAATCAGGAAAATGAGGGGAGAATAGGAAACCATGAGTACAATGCTTGACAAGGAGTTAGGTACAGGAAGCATTAAAACCGATGGGGGGGGGGATCAGATTAGTGGGGAATAGATTAGTGAGTATGAGGGGCAGGCAATAAATGGGTACAAGACAGTGAGGGCAGACAACGGAATTTGGAGAAGCAGCCTCAGAAAATTGTGCTAATACGGTTCAATTCAAATTATACAACCAAAGACAAGTAAGGAAATGATACGGACTCAGTAAGGGCTGCAACACTGTGGGGTAAGAACCAGCCTGAAAACAGATCGCAGAGGAGGCGGACACATGTCATTCATGAATTATGTGAAGCAAAGGCATCATCAAAACTTAAAAGAATAAAAATTAAAAAGTTTGAACTAAAATAAATATTGAGGTGTTTAAAGGCTAAGATGGCAGGAAACGAGATTGAACTCAATCACCGACCTGCGCCTTATAATGACAATAAACGCAGACTTGTTCTGGTGCAATTTTCTAAAGAAGAGGCAGTCGACTACATATTAGAGCACAAGCATTTACTAAAGGGGCAGGAAGAAGGCTATTATAATGTGTTTATGGACTGATACGTAACAAAGACGACCAACAAGAAATGAATGCGAGGAAACTGACCCACAATCTTCTCCCCTCACCTCAACATCCTTTCCCAACTCACATCTCCCTCACATCAGCCCTCCCAACCTTCCCCATCCCATCTACCCCAAAAACCACCCAACCCCCTCCACCATCTCTGCAAATAATTCAATGTGCTCTCCATCCCACCCTCCAATGCTTCCCGTCGTCCAACTTTTCCATCCCATCCCACCATCCTTCTTCACTCAACAACTTCCCTGCCCATTCCGCTCCCTCAGTAACCAATCCTATCTGCTCTATCCCACCCTCCAGAGCCTCCCTCTTCTCTCCTCCATCCCCCCACAACCCTCACTACCCCCTTTGTACCTCATCTCCAGCATGACTCCCTCACCACGCACTTCCCCCATAAGCTTACTTCCCTTCAACTCTCGACTGCTTTCAAACACCCATTCTCTTGCCCCACTCCCATTCCCAGTACTACTCATCTCTACATGATGACAGTACTACATGTAGGACAATCCTACAGTACTACATGAGTAGTATTACTCACCACCTGGTGCGTAGTACAGCTGCCTCACCACCTAATGAGTAGTACAACTGGCCTCACCACCTGATGAGTAGTACAGCTGCCTCACCACCTAATGAGTAGTACAACTGGCCTCACCACCTGATGAGTAGTACAGCTGCCTCACCACCTAATGAGTAGTACAACTGGCCTCACCACCTGATGAGTAGTACAGCTGCCTCACCACCTGATGAGTAGTACAACTGGCCTCACCACCTGATGAGTAGTACAGCTGCCTCACCACCTAATGAGTAGTACAACTGGCCTCACCACCTGATGAGTAGTACAGCTGCCTCACCACCTAATGAGTAGTACAACTGGCCTCACCACCTGATGAGTAGTACAGCTGCCTCACCACCTGATGAGTAATATAGCTGGCCTCACCACCTGATGAGTAGTACAGCTGGCTTCAACACCTGATGAGCAGCAGAGTAACAGGCACATTCCAAATAATTTATCATTTTGTATGATATATTTTGTTATCTATTATATCATATATAATGATCTGAACAAATAATCAAGTTGTGCACTATACAGTAGTGTGTGTTCTGAATGGTCACTATACAGAAGGGTGTGTTGAGAACGTTCACCATACAGTAGTGTTTGTTCAGAATGGTCACTATACAGACGAATGTGTTCAGAATGGTCACTATATAGAAGGATGTGTTCAGAACGATCACCATTGTTATGACCCCAGGTAGCTTGGTGAAGTGAATCTACCAGGTAAGTTATTCTGCACACCAGACCAGAGATTAAGATGTCAAGAGAAGGAAATTTATTAATTATATGTCAGTGAGTGACTTAAAAGCAGAGGATGGGCATCTTATAAAAGTTAGATGGAATAAGATGTTGACATTTTGTGACGTTACATGATGCGGGCGTACGTCGTAACGAGTCACTTGAGTTCCCACAGTCGTCAGGAATGGGCGTATGTCACTGTCTCCTGGAAAGATAGAAGAAAAGTGAGATGGAATAGTTTGTGGTAAAGCGTTTGAGTGAAGGCTACAGTGTACAACTGGTGAGGAAGATGCCAAGGACACGACGTACATCATTTTTCAGTGATTATGAAGGTATTAGGGGCGACCTGAAGCCTAGAAGGTGGTCGTGCCTTTGTGGACACTAATGGGATATTCCTTCAAGTGGAGGGAAGTAAGCAGGCGTTTCTGTGTGAAGCCTGCCAAGCGACTTCCTGTGCTAAATTCAGGAGTGAGAGAAGCTTTAAAAGGCGGTTCTCAAGTGGTTTTGTTGGACGACCAAGAGTGGCGCCATGTTGGAGTGTAAGAGAGCAAGCGCTGCCACGTCCTAGAATTCTGTGGTAAGCTCATTTAATTAGTTGATAGAGTGTTTATTCGAGCTTGATCGTGTGCCCAGTGATCGTAGTAAACGTTTATGTATATAGGTAAAATATTTTATATAGTGAATAGATATAAGGCGTTAAAGATGAGTGGACATGCTGGAGACAGGAGCAGTGCATCCACACTTTCCTGAGTCCTGAGGTCAGTGAGCATCTGAGGGGGGCGGCCCGTCGGAGGAGAATTTCGGTGTGGACTCGTCCGAAAATGGGGGCGTTTCCACCACTGCTATGCCAGTGTGCAGAAGGGATATCAGAAGGAGAAATTTATGTTGATGCAATTATTTGTATTTATGTTTTATTAGGAAAGCATTTTATTGTGGATTGGTAATGAAATTACAGGTTTCTATGGGAGAAGTTTGTTGAGGAGCTTCGTGTCTGAAGAAGATTATATGCTGAACTTCAAGTATAGAGCTACTCCAAGTATATGCTGAACTTCAAGTGTGGAGCTGAGCTCCAGGTGTAGAGCTGAACTTCGAGTGTAGGGGAGCTACACGTTTCTTTTTGTGAAGTCGTTTGGAGGAGCTTCGCTGACATTCGATTGGGACTTCATTTGCAGCAGATATTGAGTGGACTGCAGGAGTATCTATCTGATATTAAGGACCCAGACAGATGTTCTTTTTGGTTGACCTCAGGGAATAGAACAGAGAACCGTATGGACACCTTGATGATGTATGAGGGCGTGCTTGATTGCATATTGGCATGAAAGACGCAGTGTAAGGTGAGAAATTGATTTCTTTAGTTGTTGGAGATATTTTAGGTGCCACGCATTCAGCCTCAAGAATTGAGCAGCAGCCTAATACGGCATATTTGATAAAGACATGAGGTGTTATTGAAGTGTTACCGGTTGGTAGTAGACTAGGGTGCTGTACCATAATATTATATATTTTTTGTTGTGTGTGTTTTCATGTAATAAGCTTCTTGGATAGAGAGAGAGACAGAGAGACAGTTGCAAATTGGTTGACAGAGGTCAGTAACATCACAAAGGGGATTTAGGAGGTCATCCTATAATAAGGGGTGTTGGGAAGTCATGGCACCTCGAGTGGGTGTGTACTCATGACAATAGGCTAGTTTGGAGCTGCACCCATCATATAAAGGTGATGCTGAATCCATCTCCAAGAATAAGGCGATTACAGGGTGCTCTCCCAACTTATTGTAAGCACTCCAGTGTCCATGGCTGATTGATCGACAGCAGAACCAGAAAAATATGACCGACAGGGTTGACGTGGTCGGTTATATTTTTATCAGGGAGTGGCTTGGGTCTCTGTATCAATTTGGTGTAGTAACCAATTTCATAGACCCCAACCCATGATACCATAGAGAATTGTGTGTGTTCAGAATGGTCACTATACAGAAGCATGTCTTGAGAACGTTCTCCATACAAAAATATGTGTTGAGGTTGATCACTAAACAGAAGTGTGTGTTGAGAACGTTCATCCTTCAGACGAGTGTGTTCATAATGGTCATTATACAGTTGGATGTGTTGAGAACATTCACCATGTGTGTTCAGATTGGTCACTACAGAAGAATGTGTTCAGAAGGCAATATTACCATGCCGGGAGGAAAATGCTTGGTTGATATTCTCACAAATATTAATATAATTTTCATGATTAAATCGAGACTAATCCTGTTAATGACGTAAAAATGTTTTGCTCTGGTAACAGTCGAGATGGAATCACTGTCGTTAGCAGCCGGGGCGTTGACAGATGTGTTATCAAGTGCGTCTGGTCCAGAGTGCTCGACCCACTGGTCAGGTCCAGAGTGCTCGGCCGTGCTGCTCACTGACGGAACCACCTCTTCCACCTCTCTCTTCCAGGTCATCCAGCAAAGCATTTGTTTAATTCAATTTTGATTGTAACATTTCAACACGTATTTGTTTATATGAAACTAAACCTTGAATCCCATGCTGTCCCGGCCACTGAAGAACTAATGTGGATGTTGTGTGTGTTGCAGACAGTGGAGCAGCTGCGTATTCCAGGTGGGGTAGGCGTCTTCCAAGTGGCAGGGGACTCACTGGGTAGTAATAAGACACTAACACATATGGACAGTGTGATCGCCGCGGTTCGGAGGGTACGTCCGGAAATATCAATGAGTTTTGAAGGTGCAGGTATCATAGGCAGGATAGGCAGCAGGTATAGGCTTCAACAGGTGCAGCAGGTGACATGATGCGTGACAGTGGTGTTGGTGTCAACAGGTGCGGCAGGTGTCGTGGTGCGTGACAGTGGTGTTGGTGTCAACAGGTGCGGCAGGTGTCGTGGTGCGTGACAGTGGTGTTGGTGTCAACAGGTGCGGCAGGTGTCATGGTGCGTCACAGTGGTGTTGGTGTCAACAGGTGCGGCAGGTGTCGTGGTGCGTGACAGTGGTGTTGGTGTCAACAGGTGTCGTGGTGCGTGACAGTGGTGTTGGTGTCAACAGGTGCGGCAGGTGTCGTGGTGCGTGACAGTGGTGTTGGTGTCAGCAGGTGCGGCAGGTGTCGTGGTGCGTGACAGTGGTGTTGGTGTCAACAGGTGCGGCAGGTGTCATGGTGTGTGACAGTGGTGTTGGTGTCAACAGGTGCGGCAGGTGTCATGGTGTGTGACAGTGGTGTTGGTGTCAACATGTGCAGCAGGTGTCGTGGTGCGTGACAGTGGTGTTGGTGTCAATAGGTGCGGCAGGTGTCGTGGTGCGTGACAGTGGTGTTGGTGTCAACAGGTGCAGCAGGTGTCGTGGTGCGTGACAGTGGTGTTGGTGTCAACAGGTGCGGCAGGTGTCATGGTGCGTGACAGTAGTGTAAAGTGCGACTACGACCGTGTGCACCAGCTGTCAGGTGGCACTCGATGGAGTGCCATCCGACAGCTGGTGCGCAGGTGTGTAGTCGCACAGGTTTTTGGGGGATTTTCGGGGAATTTTTGGCGCGTTTCGGACGCGTGTGAGCGTGTTGTGTTTGGGTATGTGGTCATGAAAGAGGGGAGGTCATGTTGATGAGTGCCAGGTGGTGCGCGTCGCTCCCGTCCTCAAGTTTTTTTCGGGGAATTTCCCGGAAGTTTGGCGCGTGGCGGTCTTGAGTGGCGGGTGAGCAGGTGCAGCCCCCCACCCCGCGCGCGCGAGAGTAAGTGGTGGAGTAAGAGGAAGGAGTGAAATGAATATGTGTGTTTAGCAAGTGATAGAGTAAGAAAATAGAAGGAAGATGGAGGAAGGAGTAAAAGAGTTGATCGTGAGTTAGTGTGTAGATGAGAGGAGAAGGCAGCACGGCCTGTTATGTTGTTTTGGGATGGGAGCTGGATGGAGTTTCCCCGCGTCGGGAGAGAGTGCTCTGGGCCATTATGTGGTTAGACAAACCCATTGACTCCCCTACAGGAAGGTCTTAAGTGATATTTGTAAGAAATGCATGGAAAAGACACGGGACTGCACCTGGCTTTTTCTGTGTTCGGGTCAAGAAAGAGAGAAGTCACTCTCGTTGTGAGACTGCAGCGGGCCATTATGTGGTTAGACAAACCATTAACGTCCCCTACAGGAAGAGCTAAGTGTGTGTGAGGATGAGGGCAAAGTCTCCTGCAGGAGGGGGAGTGTACCATTACCTAAAGCGTTTTTCAATGCCGCGACGGGGTAAGCGTACTGGTCGCAGGTTGGAGCCTGACTGATCATCTTTCCAACTAGTCTGGGTATTTCTCCTACGACACCGGAAGTGGTGGGACACCCATTACCATTGCGTTTCGCCAGGGTCTGCGACTCTCTCTCTCTATCTGTCTCTGTCTCCCTGTCTCTCTCTCTCTCTCTCTCTATCTCTCGCTCTGTCTCTGTCTCTGTCTCTCTCTCTCTCTCTCTCTCTCTCTCTCTCTCTCTCTCTCTCTCTCTCTCTCTCTCTCTCTCTCTCTCTCTCTCTCTCTCTCCAGATCATTTATTAGTTGGGGAAAGTAACATCATTTTCCTTTCTCCTGCTGCCGCTGTTCACATATCTTTCTCCATTTCACTTAGACTGACAACGCATCAGAGGATGATCACCATGTCAATTTTCAAGCCCGCCTTCACTCTCACCCTTACATCCTTGTAAGGTAACACGACCAATATGCTAACTTCGTTCTTTACCCAATATCATTAATGTAACGTGGAGAATATACCAACTTCATTCGTTCTTTGCCCAAATATCATTTTAAGAGTAACGATCTGTCTCTCTGTCTGTCTCTGTCTCTGTCCCTGTCTCGCTCAGTCTCTCTCTCTCTCTCTCTCTCTCTCTCTCTCTCTCTCTCTCTCTCTCTCTCTCTCTCTCTCTCTCTCTCTCTCTCTCTCTCTCTCTCTCTCTCTCTCTCTCGCTCTCTCACCCTCTCTCTCTCTCTCTCTCTCTCTCTCTCACCCTCTCTAAAGTCCACCACAAGGCTCTTCACTTAGTAAACTCAGTCAAAGTCAGTAGGCTAGCGTTTACTAAAAGAGAGAAACATTCCATATCGTCACGAAGACGCGATCTCTACCTACAAATTGTTTATGTTAACTGTGATCATTGAAATGTATGCATGTTTACTCAATCTCCATCACCTCTCCGTCCTACATCCATCCATTACAGCTGTGCGGGGCTATCTTGTCAAGGTCTCACCTTCGCGGCGGATTGAGGTGTACTGAGATAGTCAATGTAAAGGGACTATCTCTTACCCTTACCCTTACCCTCCCCCCGTCCACCCCCACTTACCCTTACCCCTACCACCCCTCCATGGCCGAACCATCACTGCCCCCTTCCCAGACCGGATGTTCAACTAAGCTTTAGTATCACCATTCTTTGCTGAAATAGCATTTTTTTAAAGATTATCCAGTCATAAGCTGGTCTTCAGTCTTATTATTATAACAAATCTTAATTTGATGTAAACACAACTGCGTGGGATATACATAGCACTCAGTGGACTCTCTCTCTCGCTCTCTCGCTCTCTCTCTCTCTCTCCAGATCATTTAATATTTGGGGAAAGTAACATCATTTCCTTTCTCCTGCTGCCGCTGTTCACGTATCTTTCTCCATTTCACTTAGACTAATGGCAATTTTCGAGACCCATCGCTCACACCCTTATAACCTTGTAAGGTAACACGACCAACATGATGACAGCATTCTTTGCTCAAATATCATTAATGTAACGTGGACAATATACTAACTTCGTTCTTTGCCCAAATAACATTTTAAGAGTAACGAGCAACTTTCCGTCGATGTCTGAATAATGAAATATAATACCATGTTTAGCCATTACTGTACATCCAAACACAATAAAATATTTTTTTTGTTCCACACATACAAATTCCAAGCAAGTAAGCGTATATACGATAATATGGAAAAACACAGTCTTGATACTATTATTAAATTGACTTGTTCATTATCCCTGAGTTCAAGGCTGTCTCTCATAAGACCTACATCATCCAATGTAAACACCAATCGATGAGAATAAGACCGGTGAGTCGATAGTGAAATAGCTCTGGGTTAAGTCTGTTTTTCAGTTCTTGTAACACTGTCAATGTAGCGTAATGGGAAACCAGTCTTTCTACTGCCTACATAAATAGCGTTTGAAAATGTATGCAAGTCTAGACAAACTCCTATAACCCTTACATTCTAACACAAATAAAATATTAGCACATGATTGCATCGCATTATATCATCATTAAGTAACGTGGAGATCAACTTTCTGGCTGTTGTCCGAATATCATTATTGAAATGTGAACTCCATTTAGCCAAACACTATATCTCCATTACATCTCATAGCTTATGAATATTGCGGTATACCAGTTTTAACCCTCTATAACACAATGTAACATAACTTTCTACAGACCAAATATCGTTTTTAAATGAAAGTATGACTTAGTCCTTATTCATTACATCTCTCACCATATAAAATATTGGCGTCTACCCCTTTTAGCCCTCTGTAGCACAATGTAACGCAACGTAACGTAACGCAAATCAACTTTTGCAGACCAAAATGACATTTTGAGACGGAAAGTGAGGGATTAGTCCTTATTCATTACATCTCTCACCATATAAAATATTGACCTCGACCCCTTTTAGCCCTCTGTAACACAATGTAACGCAACGTAACGTAACGCAATCAACTTTTTGCAGTCCAAAATGTCATTTTGAAACGGAAAGTGAGGGTTAGACCATCTCCATTACATCTCTTACCATATAAATAATTGATGGCTACCCCTTTTAGCCCTCTGTAACACAATGTAACACAACGTAACATATCGCAAATCGACTTTTGCAGACCAAAATGTCATTTTTAAATGAAAGTATGACTTAGTCCATCTTCATTACATCTCTCACCATATAAAATATTGGCGTCTACCCCTTTTAGCCCTCTGTAACACAATGTAACGCAACGTCGCGTAACGCAAATCAACTTTTTGCAGTCCAAAAGGTCATTTTGAAACGGAAAGTGAGGGTTAGCCCATCTCCATTACATCTCTACCATATAATTAATTGTTGACTACCCCTTTTAGCCCTCTGTAACACAATGTAACACACCGTAACGTATCGCAAATCAACTTTTTGCAGTCCAAAATGTCATTTTTTAAATGAAAGTATGACTTAGCACATCTCTTACCATATAATATTGACCTCTACCAGTTTTAGCCCTCTAACACAATGTAACGTAACGCAATCAACTTTTACAGTCCAAAATGACATTTTTAAATAAAGTAGGACTTAGTCCATCTCCATTACATCTCCTTCCATAAGAATATTACGGTCTACCAGTTTTAGCCCTCTGTAACACAATGTAAAGTAACGGAAAAATCATCTTTGTCGGATGAGCAAATAACATTATTGAAAATGACATCCGTGTTTAGCCATTACATCCAAACACACAAGAAAAATATTACCGCTTTTCTTGAGAAACTTATATGTGGAGATCATATCTCCAGAGTCCACACAATAAGCCACACATCACACATCTTCTGTTTTCAAATCGCAGCTCGCATCTAATTTAATGTTATTTTTTTTTTGCAGAAACTATGTTTTTGAGATTATGCTCAATGTCGGCAATTACTATTCGTATCATCAAACTCCTTTCAGTCAACAAATTCTCATTTCATATCGCGTGTGTAGATTAGAGAGAGAAGGCAAACATAGCGTGCAGCTAGTCAAAACTTATCATAACAGATATGATTTCACAGAGTTTTTCAACCCTTGCCAGTTTTTTTTCAATGTTATCTCTTCACTCGTGCTAAGTGAGTCAGACAAAATGTGACATTTCATTTCATTATTAGCCATGCAATATGCTATTAGCTAGGTAGTCAAAACATATAACAAGCGTTATTTCACAGGAATTTTTTCTAGCAAATATGCTTCCTTAAACAGTTCAACACATCAAACACCAGCAGTCTGCGAAATTCCCTTTAGTCAATAATCATCCTTTACAGTATTTCTTGACTAGAATAGCACTCCAAAACATAAGTGGTCATTTTTATTCTCACTGTCGCACTATAGTCAATAATTTGTTTCGCAGAGTGACAAGTTATGCATAGTGACGAGATTTCATGGTGTGCAGAGTTTAAGAGAGTTCACACTGTATTAATTACGGTCATGGATATCTTATGTTATGTTTATGAAGACCATCTCTTCTTATTTTTTATCATTTTCGCGCCACACAGCTTTACACTCTTCTCATATTCTTTTTCAAATAAAGTTTGCTTACTGTTTTCCAGTAGATCGGCCTCACATTACATATATTAATCAATTTTCAAATTCAGTTCAGTTCTTTTCAATATCGCAGCTTTGGTGCCCTCACAGCCTGTATCTAGTTCAAGACCTCTTATTATCAATGTCATTAATACTTATTATCAATGTCATTAATAACCCGTCTCCACTCCAAACCAGTCAGGACCGGCGGTCCTGACTTGGACCGGAGGTCCGGTTTGGAGTGGAGACGGGTTTAAGTAAAAAACGGGCCTACAGGAAATGATTTCGACGTTCAGTAAACACTCTCCGAGTGTGTAACTGAATGCCCGACAGCCCAATACCGGGATGGTGTATCGTTAAATGTGCGGTCATTTAGTTTAAAGTTTCTCAATCTTTAAATATTACTATCATCATCAACCATGCATTGCCTGGCTAGTCTTTCAGTTTACATCTCAGTGAGTGTTAACTGAATGTGGAAATTATCACGTGTTAGCATTTAGTTTAGTTTCAAGTTTCAATTAAATACTAACACCATCCCGGTATTGGGCTGTCGGGCATTCAGTTACACACTCGGAGAGTGTTTACTGAACGTCGAAATCATTTCCTGTAGGCCCGTTTTTTACTTAAACCCGTCTCCACTCCAAACCGGACCTCCGGTCCAAGTCAGGACCGCCGGTCCTGACTGGTTTGGAGTGGAGACGGGTTATTAATGACATTGATAATAAGTATTAATGACATTGATAATAAGAGGTCTTGAACTAGATACAGGCTGTGAGGGCACCAAAGCTGCGATATTGAAAAGAACTGAACTGAATTTGAAAATTGATTAATATATGTAATGTGAGGCCGATCTACTGGAAAACAGTAAGCAAACTTTATTTGAAAAAGAATATGAGAAGAGTGTAAAGCTGTGTGGCGCGAAAATGATAAAAAATAAGAAGAGATGGTCTTCATAAACATAACATAAGATATCCATGACCGTAATTAATACAGTGTGAACTCTCTTAAACTCTGCACACCATGAAATCTCGTCACTATGCATAACTTGTCACTCTGCGAAACAAATTATTGACTATAGTGCGACAGTGAGAATAAAAATGACCACTTATGTTTTGGAGTGCTATTCTAGTCAAGAAATACTGTAAAGGATGATTATTGACTAAAGGGAATTTCGCAGACTGCTGGTGTTTGATGTGTTGAACTGTTTAAGGAAGCATATTTGCTAGAAAAAATTCCTGTGAAATAACGCTTGTTATATGTTTTGACTACCTAGCTAATAGCATATTGCATGGCTAATAATGAAATGAAATGTCACATTTTGTCTGACTCACTTAGCACGAGTGAAGAGATAACATTGAAAAAAAACTGGCAAGGGTTGAAAAACTCTGTGAAATCATATCTGTTATGATAAGTTTTGACTAGCTGCACGCTATGTTTGCCTTCTCTCTCTAATCTACACACGCGATATGAAATGAGAATTTGTTGACTGAAAGGAGTTTGATGATACGAATAGTAATTGCCGACATTGAGCATAATCTCAAAAACATAGTTTGTGCAAAAAAAAAATAACATTAAATTAGATGCGAGCTGCGATTTGAAAACAGAAGATGTGTGATGTGTGGCTTATTGTGTGGACTCTGGAGATATGATCTCCACATTTAAGTTTCTCAAGAAAAGCGGTAATATTTTTCTTGTGTGTTTGGATGTAATGGCTAAACACGGATGTCATTTTCAATAATGTTATTTGCTCATCCGACAAAGATGATTTTCCCCGTTACGTTACATTGTGTTACAGAGGGCTAAAACTGGTAGACCGTAATATTCTTATGGAAGGAGATGTATTGGAGATGGACTAAGTCCTACTTTATTTAAAAATGTCATTTTGGACTGTAAAAGTTGATTGCGTTACGTTACATTGTGTTAGAGGGCTAAAACTGGTAGAGGTCAATATTATATGGTAAGAGATGTGCTAAGTCATACTTTCATTTAAAAAATGACATTTTGGACTGCAAAAAGTTGATTTGCGATACGTTACGGTGTGTTACATTGTGTTACAGAGGGCTAAAAGGGGTAGTCAACAATTAATTATATGGTAGAGATGTAATGGAGATGGGCTAACCCTCACTTTCCGTTTCAAAATGACCTTTTGGACTGGAAAAAGTTGATTTGCGTTACGCGACGTTACGTTACATTGTGTTACAGAGGGCTAAAAGGGGTAGACGCCAATATTTTATATGGTGAGAGATGTAATGAAGATGGACTAAGTCATACTTTCATTTAAAAATGACATTTTGGACTGCAAAAGTCGATTTGCGATATGTTACGTTGTGTTACATTGTGTTACAGAGGGCTAAAAGGGGTAGCCATCAATTATTTATATGGTAAGAGATGTAATGGAGATGGTCTAACCCTCACTTTCCGTTTCAAAATGACATTTTGGACTGCAAAAAGTTGATTGCGTTACGTTACGTTGCGTTAC
>NC_091222.1:12443762-12472493 GCF_040958095.1 Procambarus clarkii
ATACTGTAGCTAGTGTAACCATGGTTATAATGGCTACTGTAGGGTCACTTGAACATCTTCACTGCCCGGGCATCACCGGGTACACCGTTTTAAACCATCATCATCACCACCATCCCTACATTTCACCACTATTTCAATTCTTCTCAGCCTTCCCTACTCATTAGGGTAGAGTGAAAATTGTAAATGAAGCAAATGTAGCTCTTATTCCCTGGCAAATATTGTACAAATAAGAAAAAGTGGATTTTGGGGGTATTGCCACTATTGTTGGGCCGAAAACTGCTCCGAACGTGTCCACGGTAGAGGTGGGGGGGGGGGTGCCACGGTGGTCACAATGGTAATAACTCACCCACTGCTGGTGCTTGAGGCAGGATTTATGGCTCAAAATGCGCATAATCCTCATGTGTCTATATCTCTTAAGAAATCTCTCTCTATATTGGTACAAGAAAACAGTTATTGACAAACAAATATTTCGGAGTGTATTCGATGTGGTCAAAAGGGGGATTCAGTCCTATATTTTACCTCTGAATCATCATTTAATTAGTAATATTTTGGTTTATTTATGAGAGTTGAAATTGTAATTATATGTATTATGAAGTTTTCATTATAACCATAACAAATATACTTTGCTCGGCAACTTGACGAGCATTATACTGTAGTTGGGAACCGGCTGAATATTACCTCACTCACTCCTCTCCTGATGACGGTAAAGGCAGAACTATCGCACAAGAGCTGTGTAATTCCTTGAAGGGCACTGAATTACACGAGAAGATTGTAATTTTTAGTATAGACGGTACTGCCTCTGAGACTAGCAAGTACAGCGGTTGCATTCCAGGCTTCAAGTAGTTGTTGGGTAGGCCGCTTTAGTGGGTTACTTGTCTTCTACATAACAACACTCTTCCCTTGTGTTGGGTTTGTGACTCATGATGGAAGCAAATACTCCCGACTCGTGCACAAATCTACTAGGTAAAATTTTACTGGAAATGTGGCAAATTGACCAAGTGCTCATATCAAGCAAGCATCACCCCCCCCCCCCACTTTCCTGAGCTGCTAGAATCTGTTGTTGTTGAACAGAGTACAGCACAGTACTATGCCTACAGGATATGTTTAGCAACTATTTTGGGACGAGTTGAAAGGGATCTGCAATATCTGGAGGCAAGTCTTATTGTGCAGTCACTGTGGTTAACTCTTGGCAGCATATTCCCTTAATACTATGAGTCGTTGGATGAACCATCAAACTTGGAGTCTCTGGTGTAATTCTGCCGTCATGTGTATTTCTCAACTTGGTTATATCAAACAGCCAGTTAACATGTGGATCGAAACACTTTTTCAACATGATTCAAAGTAATACTCTGATGTCAGATAAGGTTGTGCGGGAAACAGCCTTGAAAATTGTGACACAAATGTACTTTTGACGCACACCCAGAAAATGTCTTGGTTGCAGTGTTGGGCGACAGTGATGAAGAAATATGACCGTCGGGTGTGAACAGAGTACTTTCAATACGTGGAAAATTTTCAACATTTACTCTTCCACATGCAAATTTTAAAATGTGGGTTTGTTGATAGTGATGACGAGGAAGAGTATCTGGAACACAAGAAAACAATAATGTACAGTAATTCCATTTACCAGCATTAAACCTGACAGCAAAATGACACCATAACTTAGTCGATTTACATTTTTCTCATCAACTGCCACCAGTCAATCGTCACTTGACAGGTTTCGATATTGAAAAATGCAGAATGAAACATATACAGCCTAACCATCCATGTTACAATCAGTCTGTTGAGAGCAATGTCAAGTTGGTGACTGCTGCCTCAACACAGGTTGATTTTTTTTAGAAGAATAAACTGTCTTATTTGTCAAGAAATTACATTCCACTAATATATGAAAACGTTTGACACAAAATTGCAATTTTTTGAAGCACCAGTCAATGGAAGGGTGGCCAGATATTCATACAGATTTTAAAGGGCGGATGAACCTGTTGCAAGTCAACGGTCCTTTAGCCACCAGTCTTAGGCCTCCTGGGAATGATCCTGTTTAAACAAAAACCAACGTGTCATGAATAATTACACAATTATAGTTCCGAAATTCTACACAAAATGTAAGTAGGGAGGTGGGGAAATATTACCCATTTAATAGTAGGTGAATAAAGTTATGATGGGTGATAAAATCGTCCACCTGGACGATCACCTGGAAGGTGATTTTCGTCATTTTTACTACATCCTGTACCCCACAAAATAGTCGCTTGCAGATAATTGTTTTCTTGCACAAAATGATAAAATGTTCAGATGAATAAAAACATAAGACTTGCAAATTTTG
The DNA here is from genome assembly GCF_040958095.1 of Procambarus clarkii. NCBI lineage: Eukaryota > Metazoa > Arthropoda > Malacostraca > Decapoda > Cambaridae > Procambarus > Procambarus clarkii. The sequence goes on from NC_091222.1 coordinate 12,446,080, forward strand.
AGCCGCAAATCATGCGTTTACCACCAGTGGTTTGAGAGATTATGGTCATCCTGGCCATTTTGACCACTCATACCTTCCTGGACGCGTTCAGAGCAGTCATCTGCCCGAAAATGGTGGCACTTATAATCAATTTTTGCCCAACGTTTGGCATATTTATCAGGGATTAAGAACTACAATTTTTTTTTTTAGATTTCAGGAAAATAATTTTTCATACCATCCTACTATCACTAATTATACTACAATTCAAATTCTTCTCAGCCTTCCCTACTCACCACTAATTTTTCTCCCATTCACCACCTTCCCTATGCTTCATTACCTCTTCTACCCTTCACCACATTCCCACCCTTCACAATCTTCTCTACCCTTCATCACCTCCCATACCTTCAATCTCCTTCACCACCTTACCTACACTTGACACCTTCCCAACCATTCACCACAATTCCAACTCTCCCAACATTCCTGTTCTGGCCTCGGTAAGTCAGTAACTCTGGTTCGTTTTCGGCTCTCACTAGGGCCTTAGTGCCTCTTTCTTTACAGATCCAGCCCCAAGTCAAGGTGATGTTATTAAGACTTAGCAGTAATAGACAATCAAATGAGGAGGGGATTAAACAACACGAGACAAACCGTCACCATATGTACTAAATAGTATGTGCAGGTAATATATAGAACAAATATATACAACATTTGTACACCACAGATAACATCCTTCGTGTCACTTTAAACCCGGACTCCTCAACAACCTCTGTGATCTTCTATCACGGCGAGTTATTCTTCTACCACAGCACTCAGGGCTCCTTCCCTGTGTGCTCTTCTTCTGTGGCACTCACACCAGCGAGTCCACTTTTCCACCAATTGACGAGCCAGTCCACCACAATATTACCACAGGGACTAAACACACTCCAGCAGCGCACGGGCCAGCTTCCTCCCAACCATAAACAAGCCTTAACCTAGTGGACTGACGGGCGCTCAATCCGTCTTCGAACACGACATGGATACGTTGTTCCAGCACCAGTAACTTTCTGGCTACCAACAGACAGTTCACTGTCTTCAACGATCAGGCCCTTCTTATTTCAATCAAAACAAGCCCTGTGTTCCTGAGGACTGCCCTTGCTGACCACTTCTAGGGAACTGCTCTCCATTGTACAGCGTACATCAAACCTCACCATTGAGAACAAAAAAAAAATAGAAAATTATATAGTACTAAGTGAAACTAAACTTGTTTTTGTGAGACTACAGACTTCCACGAGTGAACACCGAAAACGGGTCAGATGCGGTCGACAGATGGCGTTAGCCTCGTCACACTTCCTTACCCTTCTCCACTTTTCTTTCTCATCACCCCCTTCACTGCCATTCTCCCATCTTCCCTTTCCTTCATCAATTTCCCTGCATATCGCCACCCGTTCTATTCTTCAGAACTTTCCGTTCATCAGTGTAACAATCTTCACCACACACACACTCTCTTCGCATATAAATAAGCAACATAAGACCAAGTAATATTTAATTATCACGTAGAAATTAATATGCAGTTTGAATCTTAGTGAGGCTGTAGTCTGGATTTAGGAAGCTTGGAAATTAGTATTATTTGCAGTTACATGCACAGTAGGGTACGAGGTGCCATTAGCCATTAATGGCAATTCATGAGGAGCCATCAATAACCCTCCAAAGTTTCGTTAGGCTAACTGCAAACAATTGGCTTCAACTTCGAACAAGCAAACAGACTAACAGACAAACATTCTCTTTTATAGATATAAATTTGTAATCATGTTAATGTATACAACCAAAAAAAAACACTCTAAAATTTGTCAACAACACTTATGATAGAAAATCTTTTCACAATCTGAAAGACTGCTATTAGTTGGTTCACTCAGAATACTCCTCCTTTTGGTCGCAAGTCATTTGTGAGAGAAGGATTTCTCAGCACAAGCTCATATCTGCTCGTGTTGTGAAATGTGCTTTCAGGGTGCTTGCATGATGCAACTTGCATGGTGCAACTTGCAGGGTGCTTGCGTGGTGCAACTTGCAGGTTGCTTGCGTGATGCAACTTTCAGGGCGCTTACATGGTGCAACTTGCAGGGTGCTTGAAAGTGCAACTTGCAGGGTGCTTGCGTGATAAAACTTGCAGGGTGCTTGCGTGATGCGACTTGCAGGGTGCTTGCATGGTGCAACTTGCAGGGTGCTTGCATGGTGCAACTTGCAGGGTGCTTGCGTGGTGCTACTTGCGTGTTGCAACTTGCAGGGTGCTTGCGTGATAAAACTTGCAGGGTGCTTGCATGATGCAACTTTAAGGGTGCTTGCATGGTGCAACTTGCAGGGTGCTTGAAGGTGCAACTTGCAGGGTGCTTGCATGATGCAACTTGCGTGTTGCAACTTGCAGGGTGCTTGCGTGATGCATCTTTAAGGGTGCTTGCATGGTGCAACTTGCAGGGTGCTTGAAGGTGCAACTTTAAGGGTGCTTGCATGATGAAACTTGCAGGGTGCTTGAATGGTGCAACATGCAGGGTGCTTGCATGATGCAACGGGCAGGGTGCTTGCATGGTGCAACTTGCAGGGTGCCTGTGTGGTGCAACTTGCAGGGTGCTTGCATGGTGCAACTTGCGTGTTGCAACTTGCAGGGTGCTTGCTTGATGCAACTTTAAGGGTGCTTGCATGGTGCAACTTGCAGGGTGCTTGAAGGTGCAACTTGCAGGGTGCTTGCATGGTGCAACTTGCAGGGTGCTTGCGTGGTGCAACTTGCGTGTTGCAACTTGCAGGGTGCTTGCGTGATGCAACTTTAAGGGTGCTTGCGTGATGCAACTTAAAGGGTGCTTGCATGGTGCAACTTGCAGGGTGCTTGCATGGTGCAACTTGCAGGGTGCTTGCATGGTGCTGCTTGTAGGGTGCCTGTGTGGTGCAACTTGTAGGGTGCTTGCATGGTGCAACTTGCAGGGTGCTTGCATGGTGACACTTGCAGGGTGCCTGTGTGGTGCAACTTGCAGGGTGCCTGTGTGGTGCAACTTGCAGGGTGCCTGCGTGGTGCCTTTTGAATGGCTAGCATCTCTGGTTGTAGAGTTGAACATCCGTCTAAGAGTGTCCAACTACTTACACTGAAGTAGTACCATAGCACTAAATGGATTGCCACGGAGTCAGTAGACGGAACAGTGTATCCAAGTGACTCGTGTGTGTGTGTGTGTGTGTGTGTGTGTGTGTGTGTGTGTGTGTGTGTGTGTGTGTGTGTGTGTGTGTGTGTGTGTGTGTGTGTGTGTGTGTACTCACCTAATTGTACTCACCTAATTGTGCTTGCGGGGGTTGAGCTTTGGCTCTTTGGTCCCGCCTCTCAACCGTCAATCAACTGGTGTACAGATTCCTGAGCCTACTGGGTTCCATCATATCTACATTTGAAAGCCTGAGTCCTGGAAGCCACAGGACTCAGCTCAGTGTCTCCAGGAACCTCAGAAAGAAGTGGGAATTCCCCCACCAGCAGACCAACACCCCCAGGGAGGATTGTAACAGAAGCCTCCCACCAACCAACCCCTCAGCCATCCCCCACCAATCACCTGCACCTCCCCAGACAGTAAAGTCCCCCTTCAGACCATGCCCCCATGTTCCCCGATCCCAGACCCTCCCATGTTCCCCCCATGCCCTTTTTCTCCCCCCCCCAAGCCCCTACCCCAGACCCCCACTGTTCCTGCACCCCATGCCCTTCCCTGTTTCTCCAGCCTGTGCCCTTCTCAGTTTCCCCATCCCACGTTCTCCTCCCTACCCCACCCCAATCCCTCCCGGCCCCCCCCTCCCCAGGCTCCCTTCCCCTTGCCAGCCCCTGACCTCCCTGTCAACCTATCCCAGTCTACCCTGCATACCCCAACCCGTGACCTCCCACCACATGCCCCTCCAGCTCCCCCATCACATGACCCAACTAATCCCCAACCCCGGACCCCCTCAGCCGCTTCACGACAGCCCCCCTGTTCCAGACCCTCCCAGCCCCCCCTCACACCCCAGATTCCCCCAGGTCCCCCATCCTAGGCTCACCCTTCCCAGACATCCCTTGCCTCCCAACTCCAGTGGAATCATCAGAAACTGAGAATGGACAGAAGAGAGTCAGCTTCAAGGTCATGTACACGAACATAGATGGGATTACAAACAAGGCCAGTGAACTTAGGGAAAGAACACAAGAAGTAAACCCAGATGTAATTAGACTCACAGAAACAAAACTCTCAGGAATCATAACGAATGCGGTGTTTCCCCAGGACTACACTGTAATAAGGAAAGAGAGGGAAGGAAGGGGAGGAGGCGGAGTGGCTCTACTGATGAGAAAGAAATGGAGTTTCGAGGAGATGGTTGTTCCGGACAGTGAAGGGTTCAGAGACTTCATCACATGCACCATGACGATGGGAGGACCAAGAGTAGTAGTAGCAGTGATATATAACCCACCACCAAATGAAAGAAGACCCAGGCAAGAGTATGCCAGAAACAAAATGGCAGTTGACATTATCATTGAGAGAGCAGCCGCTGCTGCCTGTAGAAACCGATCCCATCTGCTCATCATGGGGGACTTTAATCATTCAAGGATAGACTGGGAAAACAGAGAACCACATGGAGGTGAGGAAACATGGAGGGCGAAACTGCTAGAGATGACGACTAGAAACTTTTTAAGTCAGCATGTCAAGGGTCTCACAAGAATGAGAGGCAATGATGAACCAGCAAGACTTGACCTAGTATTTACTCTGAACGATTCAGACATAGGAAAAATCGGTCTTGAAGCCCCCGTGGGTATGAGTGATCACAGTGTACTGTTGTTTGAATACACTGGTCAAAGAAGGGTTAATGTACTCAAGGAAGGGACCAGAAAACAAGAGGCCGGCATTCCGGAAGGGAAACTATGAGGAGATGAGAAAATTCCTAACTGAAATAGCTTGGGAAACAGAGCTCAGAGGAAAGACGGTTCAAGACATGATGGACTACATCACACAGAAGTGCAAGGAGGCAGCAGACAATTACGTCCCAGTCCAAAAGGAAAGAAATTAAATGGAAATGAGAAACCCATGGTTTAATCAGAGTTGCAAGCTAGCAAAGCAGATAAATAAAAAGGCATGGGGAAACTATAAAAACAACAGAACACTAGAGAGCAGAGAAAGATACCAGAGTGCCAGGAATAAATACGTCAGGGTGAGAAGAGACGTAGAGAGGCAATATGAAAATGACAGAGCTAGCAAGGCAAAGACTCAACCCAAACTGCTGCATAGCCACATCAGGAGGGAAAACAACAGTGAAGGAACAGGTAATGAAACTGAGGATAGGGGCAGAAAGATTCACTACAAACGACAAGGAAGTGTGCGAAGAACTCAATATGAAATTCCCGGAGGTCTTCACCTCAGAGCAAGGAGAAGTCCCAGTGATAAGAGAGGAAACATTAAACCAGACACCACTAGAGGAGTTTGTGATTACCAGTGGGGAGGTGAAGAAGCATCTGCTAGATTTGGACGTGACAAAGGCTATAGACCCGGATGGAATCTCACCATGGATTCTAAAGGAAGGCACAGAAGCTCTGTGCCTGCCATCTCTCAATGGTGTTCAACAAATCACTGGTAACAGGTTAACTGCCAAAAATTTGAAAGACGGCCTATGTAGTCCCAATATACAAGAAGGGTGATAGGCAGGAGGCACTGAACTACAGGCCGGTGTCCCTAACTTGCATTCCATGCAAGATGATGGAGAAGATTGTGCGAAAAAAGCTAATAAAACATCTGGAGAGGAAAAACTTTGTACCACAACATCTGAATGGGTTCAGAGATGGCAAATCATGCCTAACAGGCTTAATTGAGTTCTATGACCAGGCAACAAAAATCAGGCAAGAGAGAGAGGTCTGGGCAAACTGCATATTTCTGGACTGCCAGGAAAGCGTTCGTCACAGTACCACGTAAGAGACTAGTGCACAATCTGGAGATGCAGGCTGGAGTGAAAGGGAAGGTACTCCACTGGATAAGGGAGTACCTCAGCAATAGGACACAGCGAGTCACCGTGAGGGGTGAGGTCTCGGAGTGGCGGGAAGTCACCAGTGGAGTCCCACAGGGATCAGTCCTTGAACCAATACTGTTTCTGTTATACCTAAATGATCTCCCAGAGGGAATTGACTCGGTCCTCTCGATGTTTGATAGTGATGCAAAAATTATGAGGAGGGATCAAGACAGAGAAGGATAGTAGGAGGGTACAAGATGACCTAGACAAGCTGAATTAATGGTCCGACAAATGGCTACTTATGTTCAACCCAGGTAAATGTAAGGTAATGAAACTAATAGGAGGAACTAGAAGGCCAGTCACTGGATACCGAATGGGAGATGAAATCCTTCACGAAACGGACAGAGAGAAAGATCTAGGAGTTGATATCACACCAAACCTGTCTCCTGAAGCCCACATAAAAAGAATTACATCAGAGACGTATGCGAGGCTGGCTAACATCAGAACTGCCTTCAGAAACCTGTGTAAGGAATCATTCCGAACCTTGTATACCACGTATGTAAGGCCAATCCTGGAGTATACGGCCCCAGCATGGAGCTTGTATCTACTCAAGCACAAGGTCAAGCTGGAAAAAGTTCAGAGTCTAGGCTAGTCTCAGAACTAGGAGGCATGAGCTATGAGGACAAACTACGTGAACTGCACCTCACGTCGCTGGAAGAAAGAAGAGCTCGTAGAGACATGCTCATCACATATCAAGTTCTTAGGAAAATTGATAATCCAAAGATGGATTATTTAATACGGTGGTAAATTCACAAGGGGGACACAGGTAGAAGCTGAGTACCCAAATCGCACAGAGACATTAGAAAGAACTTTTTCAGTGTCAGAGTAGTTAACAAGTCGAATGCACTAGGAAGTGATGTGGTGGAGGCTGACTCCATACACAGTTTCAAATGTAGATATGATAAAGCCCAGTAGGCACAGGAATCAGTACATCAGTTGATTATCAGTTGAGAGGTGAGTCCAATGAGCCAAAGTTCAACCCCCCCCCCCCCCCCGCAACCACAACTAGGTGAGTACAATTAGGTGAGTACCAACATTCAGACACATACACACACACACACACACACACACACACACACACACACACACACACTCACACACACTGGAAAAGGTTCAAAGGTTTGCCACCAGACTAGTACCCGAGCTGAGAAGTATGAGCTACGAGGAGAGACTACGGGAATTAAACCTCACTTCGCTGGAAGACAGAAGAGTTAGGGGGGACATGATCACCACATTCAAGATTCTGAAGGGGATTGATAGGGTAGATAAAGACAGTCTATTTAACACAAGGGGAACACGCACAAGGGGACACAGGTGGAAACTGAGTGCCCAAATGAGCCACAGAGATATTAGAAAGAACTTTTTTAGTGTCAGAGTGGTTGACAAATGGAATGCATTAGGGGGTGATGTGGTGGAGGCTGACTCCATACACAGTTTCAAGTGTAGATATGACAGAGCCCGATAGGCTCAGGAATCTGTACACCTGTTGATTAACGGTTGAGAGGCGGGACCAAAGAGCCAGAGCTCAACCCCCGCAAACACAACTAGGTGAGTACAACTAGGTGAGTACACACACACACACACACACACACACACACACACACACACACACACACACACCCCACCCACCCACTCCCTCCTCCCACTCACCCCCCTCCTCCCACTCACCCCCCCTCCTCCCACTCACCCCCCCCCTCCTCCCACTCACCCCTCTCCCCAGGACCTCCTTTCTCCCCCATCCCCCAAGCCCTCCCTTCTCCCACATGCCTTCCCGTCTCTCCCACCCCCAAGCCCTCCCTTCTCCCCCGCCCCCCACTTTCCCCCACCCCACCTAAGTCTTCCCCTCTCCCCCACTCCCCTAAACCCTCCCCTCTTCCTCACCCACCTCAGCCCTCCTTTTTCCCCCACGCCCCCCAAGCCCTCCACTCTTTTCTCCCCCCACCCAAGCCCCCCCATCTCCCCTATCCCCCAAAGCCTCTCCACCCCCCATGCTCCCCCATCCCTCCCTCTCTCACCCCCCCCCCCCAACCCTCCCGCTCTCACTCTCACCCCCATCCCTCACCCTCTCCCCCCCTACCCTTCCCCTCTTACCCACCCCTCTTACCCTCCCCCTCTCTCCCACCACCCCCCTCTCCCGCACCCCCCAAAGCCCTCCCTCCTCCACCAGTCTCCCCGTGCCAGGTCCCCCCAGCTCCCACTCACCTCAGATCCCAAAGGTCCCCCCCTGTGGGAACCGACCTGTGAGATTTATATTTATTTAATTTATATGAATTTATATTTACGTTAATTTATATACTTCGATAGCAATTTGTATAATGATAAGTGGACTGTATTTCTGCAATAATCTCTTAATCTCACAAATCGATCCTCTACACATTAGGGGGGGTTTATATTTATATATATGCAGCCAATCAAACTACAGAATTAGACTACATACATTGAAAAGGTTCCTTATCTTATAGTACAGCAGGTTAGTCCACCAGGTATAACTAGGGTGTAGACACCAAATTATCCTCTTTGAGGTAGCTTCCATCACCCAGTAACTGGTGCACAAAATCTTGCTTCCTCGTCTTGACCTGTCAAAAGTGCGCTAGCTGTGAAGCCAGAATCCTATATATGACAAGCTATATCAGAGAAAACACTATACATGGAACAATAAAGACCTGGCTTAATTACCTTTAGTTTGAGGCTATGTCGTGCTCTAACTGGTTCACCCTATATAATGCCATTAATGGCCATAAATGAAAGATACATGGGTTTCGGAAAGAACACTTAACTTGAATTTGTTGACAGCGTGTGATAATGGTACACCTTTGGTTTCCATAACACTACGTCCAAGTAAAATTAACAGGAGCTGCATTTGCTCCCGTGAGCCTCTGGTCTAGTATCAACAATGGCTGCCCTCCTTCCCCACTGACGCCTGGCCTACATTGTCCAAATGTCAGAAAGTGATAGAAGGGTCACATTTACTCTACTTTAATATTGATAATTAAGTTAATTTATATAAGATGTTTTTATGATGGTAAAGTCCAAAGACTAATGTATTTAAGAATAATTCCCACCATAATAGGTGGTGAATTATAATAGTATGTGGTGATGATATCCCGTTTTCTTTAGACGGTAATTCCACTACTAGTTACGTTTTCTATGGGTAACTTGTTTATACCCATAGGGGCATTCAGATGTTGTGGTACAAAGTTTTTCCTCTCCAGATGTTCTATTAGTTTTTTTCGCACAATCTTCTCCATCATCTTGCATGGAATGCAAGTTAGGGACACCGGCCTGTAGTTCAGTGCCTCCTGCCTATCACCCTTCTTGTATATTGGGACTACATAGGCCGTCTTTCAAATTTTTGGCAGTTAACCTGTTACCAGTGATTTGTTGAACACCATTGAGAGATGGCAGGCACAGAGCTTCTGTGCCTTCCTTTAGAATCCATGGTGAGATTCCATCCGGGTCTATAGCCTTTGTCACGTCCAAATCTAGCAGATGCTTCTTCACCTCCCCACTGGTAATCACAAACTCCTCTAGTGGTGTCTGGTTTAATGTTTCCTCTCTTATCACTGGGACTTCTCCTTGCTCTGAGGTGAAGACCTCCGGGAATTTCATATTGAGTTCTTCGCACACTTCCTTGTCGTTTGTAGTGAATCTTTCTGCCCCTATCCTCAGTTTCATTACCTGTTCCTTCACTGTTGTTTTCCCTCCTGATGTGGCTATGCAGCAGTTTGGGTTGAGTCTTTGCCTTGCTAGCTCTGTCATTTTCATATTGCCTCTCTACGTCTCTTCTCACCCTGACGTATTTATTCCTGGCACTCTGGTATCTTTCTCTGCTCTCTAGTGTTCTGTTGTTTTTATAGTTTCCCCATGCCTTTTTATTTATCTGCTTTGCTAGCTTGCAACTCTGATTAAACCATGGGTTTCTCATTTCCATTTAATTTCTTTCCTTTTGGACTGGGACGTAATTGTCTGCTGCCTCCTTGCACTTCTGTGTGATGTAGTCCATCATGTCTTGAACCGTCTTTCCTCTGAGCTCTGTTTCCCAAGCTATTTCAGTTAGGAATTTTCTCATCTCCTCATAGTTTCCCTTCCGGAATGCCGGCCTCTTGTTTTCTGGTCCCTTCCTTGAGTACATTAACCCTTCTTTGACCAGTGTATTCAAACAACAGTACACTGTGATCACTCATACCCACGGGGGCTTCAAGACCGATTTTTCCTATGTCTGAATCGTTCAGAGTAAATACTAGGTCAAGTCTTGCTGGTTCATCATTGCCTCTCATTCTTGTGAGACCCTTGACATGCTGACTTAAAAAGTTTCTAGTCGTCATCTCTAGCAGTTTCGCCCTCCATGTTTCCTCACCTCCATGTGGTTCTCTGTTTTCCCAGTCTATCCTTGAATGATTAAAGTCCCCCATGATGAGCAGATGGGATCGGTTTTTACAGGCAGCAGCGGCTGGTCTCTCAATGATAATGTCAACTGCCATTTTGTTTCTGGCATACTCTTGCCTGGGTCTTCTTTCATTTGGTGGTGGGTTATATATCACTGCTACTACTACTCTTGGTCCTCCCATCGTCATGGTGCATGTGATGAAGTCTCTGAACCCTTCACTGTCCGGAACAACCATCTCCTCGAAACTCCATTTCTTTCTCATCAGTAGAGCCACTCCGCCTCCTCCCCTTCCTTCCCTCTCTTTCCTTATTACAGTGTAGTCCTGGGGAAACACCGCATTCGTTATGATTCCTGAGAGTTTTGTTTCTGTGAGTCTAATTACATCTGGGTTTACTTCTTGTGTTCTTTCCCTAAGTTCACTGGCCTTGTTTGTAATCCCATCTATGTTCGTGTACATGACCTTGAAGCTGACTCTCTTCTGTCCATTCTCAGTTTCTGATGATTCCACTGGAGTTGGGAGGCAAGGGATGTCTGGGAAGGGTGAGCCTAGGATGGGGGACCTGGGGGAATCTGGGGTGTGAGGGGGGGCTGGGAGGGTCTGGAACAGGGGGGCTGTCGTGAAGCGGCTGAGGGGGTCCGGGGTTGGGGGATTAGTTGGGTCATGTGATGGGGGAGCTGGAGGGGCATGTGGTGGGAGGTCACGGGTTGGGGTATGCAGGGTAGACTGGGATAGGTTGACAGGGAGGTCAGGGGCTGGCAAGGGGAAGGGAGCCTGGGGAGGGGGGGCCGGGAGGGATTGGGGTGGGGTAGGGAGGAGAACGTGGGATGGGGAAACTGAGAAGGGCACAGGCTGGAGAAACAGGGAAGGGCATGGGGTGCAGGAACAGTGGGGGTCTGGGGTAGGGGCTTGGGGGGGAGAAAAAGGGCATGGGGGGAACATGGGAGGGTCTGGGATCGGGGAACATGGGGGCATGGTCTGAAGGGGGACTTTACTGTCTGGGGAGGTGCAGGTGATTGGTGGGGGATGGCTGAGGGGTTGGTTGGTGGGAGGCTTCTGTTACAATCCTCCCTGGGGGTGCTGGTCTGCTGGTGGGGGAATTCCCACTTCTTTCTGAGGTTCCTGGAGACACTGAGCTGAGTCCTGTGGCTCCCATATCCCCACCCCTTTCTCTGCGTTTCCTCCTTGTTTCTGCAGCCTTATTTCTCTCCTCCCTTGTCATGTCCCTATGCAGAAAGACGTCCTCGTATCCCCCTAACCTCACAAGTCTGCTCTTCCTGGATAGGATTTTCTCCCTTGTTGCCTCGTTCGTGAGCACTACCTTTATCAATCGTTTCCTTTCCCTCTTGTAGATGCCCAGCCTGAAAACCTTCTCTATGTTTCCATCTACCTCCTCCATATCCAGTCCCTCCAAGATCTCTGTCATGGTTGCTCGGTCCCTCCTTCTGCATTCCTCCCGATTGGATCCCTCTGGTTCCTGTACTCCTACAACTATAATTGTTCGTTTACTTTCCAGCATTTGTTCAGTGCATTTTGCAGCTTCCTGTGAGGTAGCTGCTTTCATAGCTGCTGCCTCTAGAGCGGCCTTGGCACTTGGGCTGTTCTGCAGTATTTCTGCAAAAGAGAGTCCTCCTGGAAGAAGCCTTCCATCAGATTCGTCCCCTGTTTCCAGGAGGTTGCATACCCTGTGCTGGTTTGAATTCTGATTTTCCCTGAGTCTCTTTATCTCCTCTCTGGCTTCCTCTAACTCACTCCTTTGGTTCTGTATTAATGTTTGCACTTTCTGCAGGTCTCTGCCAAACCTCTCTTTCATGTCCTGCAGGTCTCTGCTGAAACCCATTTTCATTTCTTGCAGGTCTCTGTTGAACCCCATTTGCATTGCCTGCAGGTCTCTGCCGAATGCCCCTAATGTCTGGTTGAGCCATTCAAAGGTAGTATCCACCATTCTCCCCTGTCCCTGTATTTGGTGATGTCCCTCCATCATTTTCCCTGGCTGAGGGAAAAAACGTCCTGGCTTTTTCTTGTGCGTGCGTTTGTGTTTATGAGTGTGTGTTTGTTGTTATTACCTAAGTGTAGTTACAGGATGAGAGCAACGCTCGTGGTGTCTTGTCTTTCCAGCACTCTTTGTCATATAGTGCTTTGAAACTACTGACGGTCTTGGCCTCCACCACCTTCTCACCTAACTTGTTCCAACCGTCTACCACTCTGTTTGCGAAAGTGAATTTTCTTATATTTCTTCGGCATCTGTGTTTAGCTAGTTTATATCTATGACCTCTTGTTCTTAAAGTTCCAGGTCTCAGGAAATCTTCCCTATCGATTTTATCAATTCCTGTTACTATTTTGTATGTAGTGATCATAACACCTCTTTTTCTTCTGTCTTCTAGTTTTGGCATATTTAATGCCTCTAACCTCTTCTCGTAGCTCTTGCCCTTCAGTTCTGGGAGCCACTTAGTAGCATGTCTTTGCACCTTTTCCAGTTTGTTGATATGCTTCTTAAGATATGGGCACCACACAACCGCTGCATATTCTAGCTTTGGCCTAACAAAAGTCGTGAACAGTTTCTTTAGTATATCGTCGCCATCCATGTATTTAAAAGCAATTCTGAAGTTAAAAAGTGTGGCATAGGCTCCACGCACAATATTCTTTATATGGTCTTCAGGTGATAGTTTTCTATCTAGAACCACCCCTAGATCTCTTTCTTTATCAGAATTCTTTAAAGAGTTCTCACATAATATATAAGTTGTGTGGGGGTCTATGTTCTCCTATTCCACATTCCATAACATGGCATTTATTAACATTAAATTCCATTTGCCAAGTGGTGCTCCATATACTTATTTTGTCCAGGTCATTTTGAAGGGCATGACAATCATCTAAGTTTCTTATCCTTCCTATTATCTTAGCATCATCAGCAAAAATATTCATATAATTCTGTATACCAACTGATAGATCATTTATGTAGACAATAAACATCACTGGTGCAAGAACTGAACCCTGTGGTACTCCACTTGTAACATTTCTCCAGTCCGATACATGGCCTCTGATCACTGCCCTCATTTTTCTATCAGTCAGAAAATTTTTCATCCATGTTAGAAGCTTACCCGTCATCCCTCCAATATTTTCCAGTTTCCAGAACAACCTCTTATGTGGAACTCTGTCGAAATCGTTTTTTAGGTCCAGATAGATGCAGTCAACCTAACCATCTCTTTCCTGTAATATCTCTGTTGCTCGATCATAGAAACTGAGTAAATTCGATTCACAGGGACTTCCAGATCGAAAACCACACTGTCTGTCTGATATTATATCATTTCTCTCCAGGTGTTCTACCCATTTAGTTTTAATTATTTTTTCCAATATTTTGACTATTACACTTGTCAATGATACCGGTCTATAATTAAGGGGGTCTTCCCTGCTTCCACTTTTGTAGATTAGAACTATGTTAGCCTTTTCCACACATCAGCTACAGCTCCTGTAAACAGGGATGCCTGAAAAATCAGTTGAAGAGGAATGCTGAGCTCAGATGCACATTCTCTCAGAACCCATGGTGAAACTCAATCTGGACCAACTGCTTTGTTCTTATTTAGCTCCTAAATAAGCTCTTATTTAGTACTTTTTCCACTTCGTCTCTAGACACCTCTATGTGCTCTATGTTGTTGTCTGGAATTCTTATTGTATCTAGTTCCCTGAAAATTTAATTTTGTACAAACACTCTTTGGAACTTTTCGTTTAATGTTTCACACATTTCCTTTTCATTTTCCGTGAATCTATTTTCCATTTTCAACCTCTGAATATTATCCTTTACCTGCAATTTGTTGTTTATGAATTTATAGAATAGACCTGGTTCTGTTTTACATTTGTCTGCAATCCCTTTTTCAAAATTTCTTTCTGCCTCTCTCCTCACTGCCTTGTAGTTGTTTTTTGCATCTTTGTATCGCTGGTATGTTTGGGGGTTTGGCCTCTTCCTGTATTGATTCCATTTTTGGGTCTTTTGGTCTCTGGCCCTCTCGCACTTCCTGTTGAACCAATCCTGTTTCCTAGTTCTGCTTCTCTGTTTTGGTATAAATTTTTTGTGCCTTTATCATATATTTCACAAAACTTGACATACATCTCATTCACTTCCTTGCCTAGCAACAAGTCTGTCCAATTATACTCACTAAAAAAATTTCTAAGGTTGCCATAATGTCCTCTCGTAAAGTCAGGTTTTTCAATTGCATCAACCTTCATATTTTCTTCCAGATTATAACGCATTGCATACTTTATTCCCCAAAAGACATGGTCATTTTTACCCAAGGGAGGAGGGTACTAAATGTCAAATATTTCTTTCTCCTTCCTGGTAAATATCAAATCTAGCATGGAGGGAACGTCCCCTTCCCTCATCCTTCAAAGTTGTATGTGTGTGTTTGTGCGTGTGCGTGCAAGTGCGTGCGTGCGTGTTCGCTTGTGTGTGTGTGTGTGTTTGTAAGGGAGGGGACACCTGGGTAACTGTGGGGGGGGGGGTTGGAGGGGGGCGGAGATGTCACTTCAGGTCTGGTGGTCAGATAGTGGGAGGGAGTCCCACTGTGTGGTAGTGGTTAGGGTGTAGGGGGGGGGGGGGGGGAATCTGGTATGCTACAGAGGCAGTGTGAAAAGGGGGGGGGGTGATGTATGTGTGTCTGTGTGTGTATTTCTGGTCAGTTGTAGGGGGAAGTGGGAGTGGAGGGGGGGGGGGGGGGAGTAATCTGGTAGAGTGAGTTGGGGAGCGTGCGTGCGTGAGTGCGCGTGTGTGCGTGTGCGTGCGGAGTACGTGTATGGGGAGGTTAGGGGGAGAGTTATTGGGAGAAAAGGAGAGAGGTACAGAAGAGAACTATTTGTGTATGCTTAGAGGGAAGGAGGGGGAGGAGGAGGAGGAGGGTGATAGATAGGAGGTCTGGTCAGTTGTCCAACAGTTGTCAACTAAGTGTCAAAGGCCGCTATCTAGCCGGTTCCCATGCATGGAGGGGGGAGGGGGGGAGGGAAAGATGGGATGGGAAAGAGGGGGTGGTGGGGGTTATCCCGTGACCGGAGTGATGTTTCACATAAGTAAAAGCGTTTCGTATTTTGATTTACTCCATCCCTTTACTGTGTGTGTGTTTGTTTGCTTGTGTATGTGTTTGTTTGTGTATGTGATTGCTTGCGCGTGTGCGTGTCACGAGGGTCCCCAGTGTGTTACACTTCTACCCGGAATGAGCCACTTTGAGAGTCTAAATATATATCATAAACTGAACAAGATTTCTCTTATGATTGATATCACTGTATATCAACACGCTCAAACGCTCATCCGCATTTATGCATATACAAGAAGGTACATTGGGAATGTGAGGATACATAATATGGTAATTACAGTCTTGTAAAGCCACTAGTATCAGCAGCGTTTCGGGCAGGTCCTTAATCTAAGAACATTTTAAGTAGGTAAATAATGCAAAATTTATAGAAAAAAAAATGATAACAGTTATATGGCAAGAAAAAAGAAGATGAGAGAAAATTGTAGGTACAGTATATTAAAGCACATAGGTAGCTAAGATTGATTGCAATGACAGCTTGAATGGTAGTTGACAAAAATTGGTAGGCATAATACAGCATATGGCTAGCACATAAAAGAAGACAGTAATGAACACAATGATAAGGTTGTTTGGGTTAAATATATAAAATCAGGAGATTGGGTAACACTAGGTACAGAGCAAATTTAAAGCTCAGTGTAGGAAACTAAGAAGATGAAATTAGGTACTTTTTGGTTTTGCTTTTAAATAAGGCAAAAGTTTTACAGTTTTTCAATTCACTAGGGAGTGAGTTCCATAGACTAGGTCCCTTAATTTCCATAGAGTGTTTACACAGATTAAGTTTGACCCTGGGGATATCAAAGAGATATTTATTTCTGGTGCGGTGATAATGGGCCCTATTACATCTGTCTAGGGAGAGTTTCAGAGCATGGTTTGCATTTAAGAACAGGGTTTTGTAAATATAGTTGACACAAGAGAATGTGTGGAGGGAGTTAATATTTAGCAAGTTCAGGGATTTAAACAAGAGAGTTGAATGTTGTCTGAAAGCAGAGTTAGTTATTATTCTGGTAGCAGATTTTTGCTGCATGATGATGGGCTTAAGGTGGTTTGCAGTGGTAGACCCCCATGCACAGATACCATAATTAAGATAGGGGTAGATTAGTGCATAATACAGTGAGAGGAGAGCAGAGTTAGGAACATAATATCTGATTTTGGAGAGTATACCAACTGTCTTAGAGACTTTCTTAGTTATGTGTTGAATGTGGGTGCTGAAGTTGAGTCTCTTGTCTAGGAATAGGCCAAGAAACTTGCCATCATTATTATTACTGATGTTAATGTTGTCTATCTGTAGCTGAATTGCATTTGATGATTTGCTTCCAAATAAGATATAGTAACTCTTTTCGATGTTTAATGTTAGTTTGTTCGTTGACATCCATAAGTGGACCTTTTTTAATTCATTATTCACAACATTATTTAGTGTATGTGGGTTGAGGTCTGAATAGATAAGAGTAGTATCGTCAGCAAACAATATAGGTTTGAGAATATTAGAGACATTAGGCAGATCGTTTATATATATAAGAAATAGAAGAGTTCCTAAAATACTGCCCTGTGGCACTCCAACGGTAATTGGTAGAGTGGAAGAAGTTGTATCATTGATGGTTACTTATTGGTGTCTGTCACTAAGATAGGATTGCTGCTGTACTAAGATTGTTGCTGCTACATCAACGAGTCTACCCTATCTGCCTGCGTACATCTCTGCTGCTACCATGCAAAACAATTCTAAGTTCGGTAAGGCCGCAAAGAAAGATAGCACACCTATCAGGATGAACCCAACCAGCCAAGCTAGCAACAGGAATAACGCGGCTGTCTCCCCCTTAGTGGCTGCCTGGGGGGGGGGGGGGGGGTACCGACCCTCTCTTCGACAACAATAACAAACCTTCCCAGCTGAGTGAAGCGTCGTCACTGACACGAGTCATGCAACAGTTATGTAACCATATGGAGCAACTTAAACGAGCTGCCTCTCCATGTTCTGACTTTAAGCGTCTCGCTGATAATCCATGGCTCAAACTATTGACTCAGATACATGATGACCAAAAGTCTATAATCCGAGAGCAGTCGGACCTGATAATGAAGCTACAGAGTGATGCTTTGGCCATGCACAAGATTAACCAAGATCTGTCTGCCAGAGTCGGCCACCTCGAACAGGAATTAAGCTCTCTTCAGATCTCGGTTGCTAACTGTAAATCAGCAGAAACCTCTAAGAAGCAAGAAGAGATGTTACAAAAGTTAGAGAACCATTTTAACTCCCAACAACAGCAACACACTGCAACCCAAGACGAATAAGACGAACTTAAGCTCCTTGATTCTGTCATCATCTCATCACATGATTTTCCCCATGAAACTGACAGAGAAGACTGTACTGCCATCGTGATCCAGGAATTGCGTACTAAGTTGAATTATTCAATCGAAGCAAGAGACATTAAGTCAGCTTATAGAGTGGGTACGAAATCATCTGGTACAAATAACAAACAGGAAGATTCGTGTGAATTTAGATAGCTGCTCCCACAAGTCAGACCTTATCACTGTTGCAGTCACTATGAAATCCAATGTTTATGTGAACGAATGTCTAACCAGATTCAGACAAACTCTCTTATTTAAACTACGTGGAATCTGCAAAAGATCCCCTGCTATTAAACATTGTTTTGTGCGTGATGGTTAAATAATAGCTAGGAAGACTGCCTCTGGAAAAACTTATGTCATAACCACTGAGGCACACCTCACTTCTTTCCTGTATGACTGTGGGATATCAGCTGAATAACCAGAACATAATTTGTAGTCTCACATACTACCAAAGTGTACTCAAGCTCTGCCTTTCCTTTCCAAAGGTGTTTTTATTTTTATTTTTATTTTTTGTTTGTCATCTTTGTTGTTGAAATTGCTTGTTTTTTACTCTTAATTATTTGTTCTTGGTTAATCCCCTTGTCACTAAACCTAGCTGGGCTTTTTATTACCCTGTTATATTTAAAGTAACTTGGTATTTGTTTCTTGTAATCATTTATAGGAATTAATTAATAGTATAATTGTTTATATAGTGAGCAGTCTCCGTGGTGTAGTGGTAAGACACTCGCCTGGCGTTCCGCGAGCGCTATGTCATGGGTTCGTATCCTGGCCGGGGAGGATTTACTGGGCGCAATTCCTTAACTGTAGCCTCTGTTTAACGCAACAGTAAAATGTGTACTTGGATGAAAAAACGATTCTTCGCGGCAGGGGATCGTATTCCAGGGACCTGCCCGAAACGCTACGCTTACTAGTGGCTGTACAAGAATGTAACAACTCTTGTATATATCTCAAAAAAAAAAAAAAAAAAAAAAAAAAAAAAAAAAATATATATATATATATATATATATAAGCATCTACCTCAGTATCATAGTAAAATCTTCCACATGAATATACTCGCACCCTGTTTATTTTTACACTTAGATTTATATTTGAGTAAATTTCTAGATTTACTTAGATTTACATGTCATCTTTTTTTTTTCTTGGAATTATCTATTTGAGCTCACTTTGTTTTCTTAGGTGTATACTAATTGTAGGATTTTAATTAACCATTACTAAGCTAATCATCTTTAAGATCATTTTACTTTATGATCATTATTTTTCTTACTATTTTTTTATTTTACATTTATATTGTCAGTCTCTACTGATTTTTTTTTTTTATTTTATGTAACTTCTGTGTCCTTCCTGGCTATCTATTGGATCTTTATTTTACTTCTAATTTGTTACTATTTTATTGTATTTGCTTTATTCTTGTGTTTTGCTATATCGTGTATCTTGTATCGTGATCCCTCTGCATCTCTATGCACTCTGACATTGATCCTGATCAAAATCTTCTGTCTCATATCTACACCAACCAGCACATTGATCATCATTATTGTAAGTATTTCACAGCACACCAGGCTAAAAACAAACTCCAAAGAAGCACCTGTCTATCAGTTTACAACTAAAATGTTAGATCACTTGGTAAACATTTTGACGATATAAATGCATTACTCACAGCACTAGGTACTAACTTATCTTTCATTATTTTAACAGAAACTTGGCTAAATAAAGACTATACCCAACTCTACAACTTAGCTGGTTATAAAGCCATTCATAACTGTAGGCCTAATAAAAAAGGTAGTGGCACAGCTATATATTACCGAGATACATTTATCTGCAACAGTGTTATTAGTGACGGAGATGGCTACTGTGAATATACTTTTGCTCAGTTTACAATTAAATCCCTTAAATCCTCTTTGACTATTGGAGCCATCTATAGATTTCCTAATACTAACATAGCTTCTTTCTCAGACAACCTAAGGAATCTTATTATAAACAACAATCTCAACAAAAACCACATCATTCTGGGAGGAGACTTTAATATTGACCTGGGTCAATAAAATTGCTCTCAAGTTGACTATTTCCTTAACAGCATGAACTCATGTATGCTAATCCCCACAATCACCAAACCTAGCCGAGTCACTCAAACATCAGCCACTACCTTGGACCACATATGGACAAACATAACAGCTCCCCTTGTATCTGGTATAATCTACGACAGAACAACTGACCACTATCCTACCTTTCTCATAGCGAACATGGACATAACACCACCAAAAAGCAAGAAACTTTCATTTAGGCTACACAGTGAATCAGCTTTAGTCAATCTTACAGATGCACTTCACAATATTAACTGGGATTCTGAATTCAATAATACCCAGGATATAAATTCATTAGCTAACCTCTTCCTCTCCAAAACTCTAAGCCTCTACAACCTTCATTGTCCCCTTCTTACCAAGCAAGTAACTGACAAAAGATAAAACAATCCATGGCTCACAAGTGGCATTCGCAACTCAGTCAACAAGAAACATGAATATGAAAAGAAACTTAGGATTGGCCTAGTTTCAAAGGAAGTAGCTAAAAGGCACTCATCAATGCTTACCAGTATCATAAGAAAGGCAAAACTTGCATATTATGTGAATAGATTCAATGAAGCAAAAGGCAACATGAAAAGCACTTGGAAAACAATCTCTAATATCCTAGGAACTAAACAACACTCACATAACCAAATAGAACTCTACAAGGATGGGGATATACCGTCAACTGATTTAGAAATGGCAAATGAATTTAATAGTTTCTTTTCATCGGTTGGTGCTAATCTTGCCAGTAAAATCCCACAGACCCAGACACATATTAACACATATCTCTCAGGCAGCTATCCAAACTCTCTTCTCCTTTCACCAATCAGCCCGGCAGATGTTGTGTCCATCATACACTCTCTAAAAACCATGGCAGGGAACACTACTGAAATTCCGTCCATTGTATACAAGAGCGCCTCCCATGCCCTTGCCCCACCCATAGCCCTACTGTTCAACAAATCTATAGATTGTCACATCTTCCCTGATATCCTGAAAAAAGCAAGAGTGACGCCAGTCCATAAAGGAGGCAATCTGGCGGACATAAACAATGATAGACCATTATCAAATCTACCCATTCTATCAAAAATATTAGACAAAATTATTTACAAACAGCTCTATTCCTACCTCGTAAAATTCGACATACTCAGCCCCTGCCAGTTTGGTTTCCGGTCCCAAAAGAGCACCAACGATGCAATCATTAGTCTCCTTGACGTAAACTACTCAGCCCTTGACAAAAATTAGTTTCCGATTGGACTCTTCATTGACCTAAGAAAAGCCTTTGATACTGTTAATCACAACTACCTCTTACTTAAACTCCAGCATTATGGAATTCGAGGCCTTGCCCTTGACTACATCCGATCCTATCTTAGTGACAGACACCAATATGTAACCATCAATGATACAACTTCTTCCACTCTACCAATTACCGATGGAGTGCCACAGGGCAGTATCTTAGGAACTCTTCTATTTCTTATATATGTAAACGATCTGCCTAATGTCTCTAATATTCTTAACCCTATATTGTTTGCTGATGAAACTACCCTTATCTGTTCAGACCTCACCCCACATACACTAAATATTGTTGTGAATAATGAATTAAAAAAAGTCCACTTTTGGATGTCAACTAACAAACTAACATTAAACATAGAAAAGACTAACATTAACATCAGTAATAAAAATGAAGGCAAGTTTCTTGGCCTATTCCTAGACAAGAGACTCAACTTCAGCACACACATTCAACACATAACTAAGAAAGTCTCTAAGACAGTTGGTATACTCTCTAAAATAAGATATTATGTTCCTAACTCTGCTCTCCTCTCACTATATTATGCACTAATCTACCACAGCTTAATTATGGTATCTGTGCATGGGGGTCTACCACTGCAAACCACCTTAAGCCCATCATCACCCAGCAAAAATCTGCTATCAGAATAATAACTAACTCTGCTTTCAGACAACACTCAGCTCCCTTGTTTAAATCCCTAAACTTGCTAAATATTAACTCCCTCCACACATTCTCTTGTGTCAACTACATTTACAAAACCCTGTTCTTAAATGCAAACCATGCTCTGAAACTCTCCCTAGACAGATGTAATAGGACCCATTATCACCACACCATAAATAAATATCTCTTTGATATCCCCAGGGTCAAACTTAATCTGTGTAAACACTCTATGCAAATTAAGGGACCTAGTCTATGGAACTCACTCCCTAGTGAACTGAAAAGCTGTCAAACTTTTGCCATATTTAAAAGCAAAACCAAAAAGTACCTAATTTAATCTTTTTCGTTTCCTACACTGAGCTTTAAATTTGCTCTGTGCCTAAGTGTTACCCAATCTCCTAATTTTTATGTATTTAACCCAAACAACCTTATCATTGTGCTCATTGCTGTCTTCTTTTATGTGCTAGCCATATGCTCTATTGTGCCTACCAGTTTTTGTCAACTACCATTCACGCTGTCATTGCAATCAATCTGAGCTACCTATGTGCTTTAATATACCTATAATTTTCTCTCTTTTGTTTTTCTTGCCTTGTAACTGTCATCATTTTTTTAAAAATTTTGCTAGTATTTACCTACTTAAAATTTTCTTAGATTAAGGACCTGCCCGAAACGCTGCGCGTACTAGTGGCTTTACAAGATTGTAGTTACCATATTATGTATCCTCACAATCCCAATGTACCTTCTTGTATATGTATCAATAAATAAATAAACATCAGTTAACTGACAGAAGTAGGCAGTACTCACCGGCCAAAACCGTCCCGCTCGCACAACCAGGTGAGTTTATAATGATGTCCTTATGTGGAGGTCCTCGGTGGATTCGTCGTCTCTCCACGTGGTGTGGAGTCCCACTCTTCCACTGAGTGCCAGTGGATCGATGCTACTGGTTGTTTCAGTATGCTGTATCCTTTCGCCTGCTGTGTTACCGTTCAGTAATTTACTGTATCTCTGTTCACTATAGTCGAAGTACACCTTGATACAAATATGTAAACATTGGCCTCGTGGCCCTCTGCTCCCCACGTGGCCTGGAGCTGGTGATTATTCTGTTTAACACAAAAGTTCTAGTGATATCAATGTGTTTATTTTTTCTATGTGCGGTTATACACTTTGTGATATCCCAGTTCTGTATCAATCACTGTAAACCTTAGAAGCCCGATTTTATGTGGTGTTCACATGCCTGTGTGTGTCCATGATGGTGTTGAACAGTGAGCGTGCTCCCACAGGTTCCCCCACAGGCCGACGTTCACAGTAGCGATGGACGAGCGCGCCACCACCACCGCCGTCATCAAGAAGGACGAGAGCGCCCCGGGAGGTGAGCGCCTTTGGTTCACGGGTCCTGAAGTCGAAATCTTGGACTGGGTCGCCAAGGGTCTAAATTTCACGTAAGTTTTTTTTACAAGATTTTGTTTTGTAAGCTGGACCCAGGAAGCGATATTTTTTGTGGTATATATATATATATATATATATATATATATATATATATATATATATATATATATATATATATATATATATATATATATATATATATATATATATATATATATATATATATATATATTTAAAACCTAGAAGGGGTACCACCTCTGGTGCAAGTGTAGGAACCCATAGCCTCGGAAAAGAAAATAAAGAGTACTCAGAGAAGACCTTGTGGATCCTCACTGAACATTTTGATATTTTCTTCTCCTACCACCCCTATTCTTTTGGTATGTGTGTATATTTATCTAACTTTATTTGAAAATGTCATTACACAAAAAAAGTTACAATATTGATTACATGCAGGGTGCAAGGCTGCTTGTCACAAGTTGTACAGCTCTTCCAGCTCCTCAGATGGCGGGCAGGAACCATGGATGCAGTGAGCATTTCCTCTCTAGATTGCCACACTAAGGCGCTGAAAAAGAAAACTGGCAGCTCTAGGGTCTCTAGTTGTTTCGATTAGCTTAGACCCCAACTACTTCAAAAAGCTAGCAGCACTTTTACTCCAGGCACCAAGTGTCTCTGAGGCAATGGGGACAAAATTGTAGTGGTGCTCAAGGTCTCTGTATTTACGTGACTTGGCCGCTTCCCGGTGATTGGCAGCTCCTCCTGCTTGTGTAGCACTGAAGTCAACATAGGTATTGGCTAAAGTTGAAACGCATGTGTAGTCCCACACCAATTGTCTACCATTCTTCCAGGGGTTCACCGTGATTCCGTCTGGGCGACCGACAGGCTCATCAGAGTTGCGGGACATTAGGTAACGGGGCTCTCTCTCTGCTGGACAACCGGCTGTGGTGAGGCTTCTCTTAATAATGTCATTGACAACGCCCTATCTTGCATGCCATCCTCCTGTCCTTTGGCAGAGAAGGCCATGCCGTCCGTATCTGTCGGCCTCTGCCTCGCCGCAAATACACCTGTATTCGGTGTGGATTGGGGCAGCGAGGCGGAGAGCCACGGCAATTCGGAGGGCCTGCGGTGTGAGAAGGGTGCCGGTTGCTGACATTGGGGTTGCTAATAGGAAATCACCTGCATGGGGAGCTGCTACAGCTCTAAGTCGGGCAGTGTCATGTGGTGTTGTCGCAGCTTCTAGCAAAGTCGCAGCTTCTTGGTCGGCAATGGGGCGATCCCAGCTGGATTGCTTATGGGCTTCAGAAGGCGGTGGTTGGGGTGCTGGTCCTGCGAGAGAGACCCATTTGGTTGTGCAGTCTGTGAAGCTGGGATCATGTACCCCAGCCTGTTGAACTAGGTGCTCAGGTAGGATTTCCTTCACCAAGTTGTCAGACCCCACTGAAGAGGACAGGAACGCTGGTACAGCAATTTGTGTTGCTGTGCGCACGCCAGGGCCCCCGAGTCTGACAGGAAGGGAGGCCTGTTTCCACTGTAAGTCGCAGAGGGAAAGATTGAGGGCTTTTTCTAGTGTTGATTTCAGCAAGCTGTCGTACTCTTCTAATTTAATATTGTTGAAAGATGGCGAACATCTTAGAAAGTAGGTCAGCCTGGGGAGGGACAAGCATCTGGTGATGAGGTAAAGTGCATCATGAGCATCGATGTCTTCAATCCTCTCGTTCATCCTCTTCAGGTCAGTGATCTTCTTACCAAGGACCCTGTCGATGGCATTCCTTCCAAGAGGAGCACCTAGGAGTGTGCTGTCCTCAGGGTTGGTTGTATGAATGTCAGGCAAAACAACCTTTATTTGCTCTATTATGTGCTGGTTGATGGAGGTAATTTCGCACTTGGAAGGGGTCAGAGTGAGGCCTAGGCTTGCTCCTTGCTCCTGAATTATTCTTATGTCGTCCAAGAGTGAGGCTGGGGAGCCGGCTAGAGTACCATCGTCCAAAAACCAAATGTTGAGCTCACTGGACAGGTTATCGGTGACTTCCTTGATAACTAGGCAGAAAAGAAAAGGAGCAAGGGGGTCACCCTGTTGGACAACTTCTTGTGATTCAATTTCATGTTCCCCAAAAAGCAGAGTTAGATTCTTGCTATAGCATGAGTTTACAAACGGGTAGAGGGAAGGAAAAAGGCGATGAACTGCACTGAGTACTGCATCCCTTCTAACCAGATTGAAAGCATTTTTGAAGTCCAGCTTTATCAGTATATATATATATATATATATATATATATATATATATATATATATATATATATATATATATATATATATATATATATATATATATATATATATATATATATATATATATATATTTATATATATATATATATATATATATATATATATATATATATATATATATATATATATATATATATATATATATATATGCATGTATAAGGTTATCCAAAAGTGTCTGTCTGAAGAAAACTATTCATGAGCAGGTTTGGCGATTTTTTGCACATGAATTAAATAAAAAAAAAATATCCCAACATGACGGAGATGCCTTGAAAGAGACAGGTGTCGCCTTCCTTTGAGAACTCTCTTACCATAACAAATATTTATTTCCTCTCTGTCAGATACACGTTCGTAACCCCCGTTGATGGGAGTACTGGAAGCAAGAATCCCGACGGGTCCTGGAGCGGTGTAGTGGGAATGATAATGAGAGGGGTGAGTTGGTGACCACTGCAAGACTGCGGCCCTGGTCAATTATAGTACTTATGGTAAAGGTAATTGTGGAGACCATTGTAGTAGTGAAGTTGAGGACTAGAACCGTGCTCACCATCTGGACAGGTGGCTCTATTAGAGCCAGCTGTCCAGATGGGGCAAAGGTATGTGGTCACATAGTGATGTAGGGTGATTTTCCAGGATGTTGGCGCGTGTCGGACGCTTGTGAGCATCCGGTGTTTGGTTACGTGGTCTGGGATGATGGGGGGTCATGTTGTGGGGGATAGAAGAGTATGTGGGCTATGTGGTGTATGTGGTAGAGTAATGAATAAGAGGATATGAGTATAATATGTGGATGAGAGTAGATGAATATGTATGGGTGTTTGCCGTAGAGTTAATCCTGTGTGTGTAGATAATAGTTGATTAATAGATGAGTCTAAGTAAATGCTATGTAGAGGGTGGGTGAAGGTGTGAGGGGTCCCAACATAGCCGGATATGTTGATGGGGTGGGGGAGGGGTGAGGGGAGCTTC
>NC_091222.1:12472993-12625493 GCF_040958095.1 Procambarus clarkii
GTGTTTGGTGGTGTTGAGACTCGGGCAGTCTCGGGGAATTCCCCTTCCGGGGTAGTGACGGGGGCATTTGGGCCTGTTCCTCCAGCCGTGTTGTATGAGTCTGCCAGTGGGCTCCCTTCCTTAGTGTTTTCACGGCTGCCCCGGTTTTCTGGTACGGCCGGGGCTTTGGGGAACGGCTCGGCCCCGGGGCCTGTCGTGTAGGTTCCCGGGGCTGGGGAGGGGCTGACTTGGGGGGGCCTTGGCCCCGTTAGACCCCGTGGGGGGTTTTATCCCCCTCTCGGCGGGGCTTGTGGTTACGCGGAGTGGGGTCTTTCCTCCCCACTCGCCGTACGTGCTGTTGGACGTCGGCCCCTCCCCGGGCTCGGTTCCTTGGCCTTTGAGTCGGGTTGGTTCCGTCCTGTGGGTGGATGTTTCCTCCCCCGCTTTTTGGGACGGTGTTTTTGTCATGTTTCCCCGTTCGATGGGGTTCTGCGTGACTTTTGATCTCGGGTGCGCCTGCGCCTTCGTGTGCCTTCGGGACTAGTGTTGGCTTCTGTGTTCTCGAGGGTACGGGAAGGTTTTTCGCTACTTCCCGCATTATTGGAACGTCTGTCGGCTCCTAGTACTTGTCGCCCTGTTGGGCTACTTGTCGCCCTGTTGGGCTACTTGTCGCCCGGTTGGGCTACTTGTCGCCCGGTTGGGCTACTTGTCGCCCGGTTGGGCTACTTGTCGGCCGTTTGGGCTACTTGTCGCCCGTTTGGGCTACTTGTCGCCCGTTTGGGTTTCCCTTTTTTTGGGCTCTTTGCTTCTTTGGCCGGTTTTATTGTTCCTGCTTCCTCTTTTGGCTCTTTTTCTCGTGCAATAGTCCTGGCTGGCGCCTTCCCGCAGGGAGGGTGTGCGGTTCGGCCAGCGTGTTATGCGCATGCGCCGTGGAGTTTGTTTTGGTCTGGGCGATGGTTCAGTGCTGGGGTTTTGCGCCCTTTTTTTTGCTACAGTGCTTCGCCTCTCGTTCTTCTCCCTGGCTGCGGTATGTGCCCCTTTGCGCCAGGGGGTGTCCTGGTTCCCAGTTGTGGGGAGGACACCGCGGTTTTCTGTGTCATGGGTGTGGACCGCCTCCTTCGCCTCTCCCTGTTCTCCTGCGGGTCCGGCTCTGGCGTCTTCTCCTGGCGGTGCTCCCAAGTTCTTCTGGGCACGGTTGAGTCGTGTCAAGTTCGAGCCACCATTCGCCAGGTGAGTTTCTGCGGTCTGGCGTCTTTTGGCCGGGCGCTGGATGCGGCGGTGTTCATATACCTGTCTTTATTTAGGTATAATTTTGTACGACTGAGACCGTTCGCACACCAGTGACTGTCCCTTTATCACCCCTTCCTGTCCCCCTCATGTGCATGTCCAACCCATGCTGGAGTCGTTCAGGGGACCCTCCTTTTTTAATGTTGTGAGGTGTGGGGGTTGTAGGGTTGGTTCTGTACTCACCTGGTGAGGCTCCTGGCTGTGCTTGCAGGATTTGAGCTCTGGCTCTTGGGTCCCGCCTATCTGGTAGAACTTGCGGGATAGTACCAGTGGAGTGCAGTGGTGCTATTGGCACTTTTGGGGAACACTGTATTACCATCAGTGGTCTGTGCTTGTTACACGACCTACTTGCGAGCATAAGCCTTCTTGCTGGTTCGTCCGTGGACTTCCAGGGCGCACTGGCCTGTTTTCGTATGGCAGTTCCGGCCCGTCCTGGTTGTGGGGGTATGTGGGCCGGTGGACTGCTCCTAGCAGCTGCCTGGTGGGCCATCCTCCTGGCCGGTCTGGCCTGCCCTTGGGCCGGGCTTGAGGTGTAAATGAGCTCCCAGTACCTCATCCAGCAGGTGTCGAGCGGGGTTTCTCCGCCGTCGGTCGCCTGGTGCAGGTTTCTGGGCCTGCAGGGTTTTGTCGTGTCTCCGTTGGCCCTGTCTGGGGTCTGCCTGCTCCGTTCTCTGCCTTTGCAGAGGGGAGTTGCTATTTACATGTTGCATGTTGCAGTGGTGCCTGTTGCTGCTGCTGCTGCACGTGAGCATTGGTACCGTGTTTCACGGTGGCGTGTCCTTGTTCCTGTGTCCGGTTGTGGAGTGGCGCTTTGCTGCCGTTTTTGTGCCTGGGGATTGCGTGGGGTTTTTGTCCCTGCCTGATTGTCCACCCCTGGTTGTTCTCCTGGTTTTTTTTTTTTTTTTTTGTGCTTCTGCTCTTTCTTCCTGCCACTTCTGCAGCAGGAATGTTCTGCGTGTGTTCTTAGGCGTTGGTCAGCCTGTGTCCTGTGATGTGCTTCTTTGTCTCGGTCTGTTGCAGTTGTTCGTGCCCCTTGGTTCGGGTCCTGTTCTGGCGGCGACCCTTCCCCCTTCTTTGGTTTTCCTAGCTTGCCCTGCCGGTTGTTCTTGTTTTAATTTTTTCGGGGGGTTCTTGCGATGTCTCGCGTCGGACCCGTCGTTTCTGAACTCCTGGCGGGCTTGCATGCTTCGGAGTTTTTTCTGTTCGGCAGACGTTCCATCTCCTTGTGCCGCCTGGGTTTCGGTGGTCGCGCCCGAGATCTTCTCGCGGCTCCGCCTTTTTCCTGGGCTCGGGGGGGCCTTGTCGGGCTGCTTATGTTCTGCCTCGTGGTCTCGCCTCCGGTTGGTGGTCGGGTGGCTTCGTGGTAGGTGTCCCACCTGCGTGCTTCTTGGCGGCAGTATGGGGTATTTTGGCGGTCCTTCCTTTTCCTGTCCCTTCTTCGGTGGGTCCTTCTTGTTGGCTTGGTTTACTCTCGGCTTGGTTTTCTAGTGGGGGTTGGGGGCCGTCGTCTTGCCCACATACTGTCGCCTCTTTTCGTGCGGCGCAGGCGGAGCCGCTTCAGCTTGCTTTCGGTCTTGGTGTTGCTTCTGCACCGTTAGTCAGCTGTCTTGTGCGTCAGTTCACCTCCGGCCTGTTCGTGCGCCGCTTGCACCATCCTGGTCTCTGGTCAGCGTGCTCTGTCTTCTCCTCGGTTGGTAGTGCCCCTTCGGTTCCGGTGTGTTTTTTCGTCGGCTCTTTCCTTTGGGCCTTTGCCTCTGAGGGTCGGTTCGCTGTGTTTTCTTGCTCCTTCGGTTTAGCGTTTTGGTTGTTTGATGGCAGCAGTCTCCATCTTTTCTGGCGCGGGGTGGGGCTGCTGCATTCTGGAGGGGTCCAGGGTTTGTTGGTGCTTTGTTGGTCGGGCCGGGGGTGTGTCGTTTTTGTGTTCAGTGGCGGCCCTCTGCTGTTGTTTGCGTGCCACGGCGTTTGGGTCCGGAGCGCGTTTTGCGTTGATCCGGTTCTGTTCTTCCCGGTTCGCGGGTGATGGTGTCCCGGGTGGTCAGCCGTGTTCTTGCAGCTAAGCTGCCTGTGTTCTTCCCTCATGCCTGTGGCGTTCGTGGCTTCGCTGCTCTCGCTGCCGTCTGGGCGACGTGGCCTTGCAGTCTTTCGGGCATGGATTTTTGGTGTTCGTGCAGGGGCCTTGCTGCTCGTGGTTCTCGTGTTGTTCCCGGGATTTTCGGGGCTGTGGCGCCTTGGGTTGGCGTTTGCTGCCGGTTGTCTCGCCTCCTTGGGGGGTGCGTGGTGTCCGCCTCCCGGTTTTGTCCCTTTGACCTTCCTCTGTGGGTAGTTAGCTCCGGGGAGCCGACGGGGCTCCCCCAGAAAACCAGCGTTGAATGTAATGAAACGCCATTTTCTGGGTGAGACCCGGAGGCTCCCCGGCAACCCTCCCTCCCTCCGGTCGGCGTTTTTCGCGTGTTTTGACATCCAGCCTCAGAACTGATGGGTGGATAGCCGCGTGGGAGGTCTGGGGCTCCCCCTTCCCCCTCCCGGGGAGGGGGGAGCTGCGCAGACAGCGGCGCGGTGACGTATGACGTCATACTAGTTTCCGTGTTTTCTGTTGAAGA
Source organism: Procambarus clarkii (assembly GCF_040958095.1). NCBI lineage: Eukaryota > Metazoa > Arthropoda > Malacostraca > Decapoda > Cambaridae > Procambarus > Procambarus clarkii. The sequence goes on from NC_091222.1 coordinate 12,476,860, forward strand.
GTTCTATTCACTAGTTCGGCTTAGGTAGCAATTTTCACCAGAATAGGGGTTTGTTTTGGAATGCTTACCTTTCTGGATGCTTGACCCGGTCGATGGCAGACATAGAATGCTTCCAACCACACGGGGGTTTCTATAGGCCATTGCTCCCCTTGCCTCTCTGAGGGGGCCAGGTTCTGGCTCGTGGTCCCCGGTAGGCCCTAGAACTCCATACACATGACTGATGCCAAAGTCTGACATTAGCATATCAGCCGGTAAAGCTCCGGGGAGCCTCCGGGTCTCACCCAGAAAATGGCGTTTCATTACATTCAACGCTGGTTTTTTTAACAAATAATGCACCTGTATTGTAAAACAAATCCTGTCAGCTGTAAAAATATTGATTCAGTTATTTAAATGAAAAATATAATGAAAGAAATATTACTGGTTTATTTTATTCTATCTTTTTGTACTGTACAGTATATCCAAGGAAGTGAAAATTGAGACATAATGCACAATTTAATGAATGATTCAAAAATGATTAGTATGGATTAGCAGTTCAAAAGAAATATGACTATTACATATCAACATGAGATCTTAATGATCCATGGTTAACATGATTTAATAAGGATAATACAGTACAGGTAATAATACAAACTATAATTTAAAATCTTTATTACTGATTTTTTTATTAAGAAGATTAGGTATACACAGCAATGTGCTGCTACCCTATTCTATATGGAATATTACACAGTGTAGATAGAAATCTAGCTATAAGTTTATCTAATACTCCCATCTCACAGGATGGTTAGACATACATGGAATCAAGGTACAAAATACCAGCCTCAGTACAAAAAACAAATCAACTCTGACTAAACTCTTCACGATTTTCACAAGAGGTAAGCACTATATCATGGAAACATTATATTATAATTACTCTTACCAGTTTCTACAAGACTCCAATCAAACAATGTATTCTTTAACATGTTTAGGTATACACAGCAATGTGCTGCTTCCCTATTCTGTATGAAGGACCACACAGTGTAGATCAAAACCAGCTACAAGCTCACCCAACATCCTCACCTCACTGGATGGCCAGTCATACATGGAATCAGGAGAGAACAAAATACTTAATGCTGATCTATTAGCCTCCACTGGCAGAATCTGGGTGCAGCACAAGAATATCTTCCAATATTCCTGAGTGTATGAAGTATTACAACGCTCAAAGTACCTCATACCATTTGGTATGAAGTCACTGATAACAGGGCAATCACAGATATAGTGTTGGAGAGTATGTTCTCTCAAGTAGGACTCTTTTTTTTTTAGTTTGGTTCATTTATTATGCACCCCATACCCATCTTGTGGGTATGGGGTGCATTATGGTAGTGGAAAGGGTTACAGAGGCACATAATGGGCTCAGGGACTGAACACCACAATTCATTTAGCTAAGCAAGCTACAATCTTGATGAGCTAGTTACAAAATTCAATATAAGTCGTCACATCAACAATGGGTTCGAGATCGACCTCAAGTACAAGTTCTAAATTAAGCAACGGACATATGTGGAAAGCTAGTGTCACAATTTAAATGTTGTCCTGCACACCGCCCCCCATCCAGTGGGCAGCGGTGGATAGGTTACAATCACTTAGTTACTACCTACAGTTAGCAAACTGGGGATATTTGGTTAAAGGACTGAAAACAGATGTTTTTCCACTATAAACCCATGGAACTGCTTACACGCTGAAGCCGTAAATGACAAATTCCAGCTAAAAAATATCATTAAGGCAATTGGCGGGCCCTTTAACAAGCCGCCGGCTTTCTGTCCTCTTCGAGGTCACTAGATAGTTAGTGGCCCTTGGGTAAATTCAGTAAATATATACAATAATTGCCAGTGCATCTTCCGAGCAACAAGGACAGCTATGCACAGCATCTCTTAGAATTACGTAGGTAAACAACAAATGTAACATATTTGTTTACTACAATGTCGGTGCTGGCTGTAGAAGTTGAAAAAACATAGTTTTACTTCGAAATATACTAATTTTATAAGAAGATTCGACGTAAATAGGAGGCAGTAGAGCTCCGATAAGCCAGCGCTAAATCTTCAATATGAAGAATGTTGCTGCTCTCTGATTGGCCAAACGAAATACAGTAGTGACCTCTGTCAGTACGCAGGTGAAACAACAAATATCTTCCTAAGTGGACCTACCTGAATTGCACCTAAGCATCTTCTTAGGGCATACTTAGGAACCTTCATAGCAAACCTACTTACGAAGAAATACATGGAGCTTCGTGAATCTGCCCGAAACGCTGCGCGTACTAGTGGCTTTACAAGATTGTAAATACTATGCATGTATTCTCACAAACCCAATGTACCTTCTTTTATATAAATAAGTAAAATAAAATAAAATCTAGGTCCTGCACATCAAACTTAACATTAATCCAACGACAGCAGCTGCATTAGACGCACATTCCACCGCGACTACAATGATTAGAAAAGCCGTTGAGGAATGGGACTCACTAGAAATGATCTGAATAAAGAGAGAGAGAGAGAGAGTAACCACTGACTGCAATGTGTATCCCATGCAGTTGTGTTTACAAAAAAATTATTATTTGTTATAATAATAAGATTGAAGACCACCTTATGACTCTCGTTACTCTTAAAAAAATGCTATTTGAGCCAAGAATGATGTTACCATGTTGATCACGTTGCGATACAAGGTTACACATATGATCAGAAATAATACTAAAGGCTTTGCACAGAACATCCGGTCTGGGAAGGGTGAAGTGATGCTCGATGATTTGGGCTTGGAAGGGGGGTGGGAGGGGGGTTGGGGTTTGGTGGGGGAGGATGGGGTGAGAGTAAGGTCATCCCAGTACCTCGTCCATCTCACTATGCCTCAAACAACCCCGAAGGTTAGACCCTAACGAGACGAATTGATGTTTCACTCATTCAGGAGTCTTGAACGTTCTGTGACATTGTCTTGCTATGATAACGCCGTTGTGTGTTACAAGGTCTGCACAGCAATAATGGGTGTTGGAAGAAGAGGTGATGGAGATTGAGTAGACATGCTTACATTTCAATGATATTTATTTGGACAGCAGATGTTGCGATCACAGTTAACAAAAATTTGTAGGTAGTGATCACGTCTCCCGTGTCGATGTGTCGACTTATATTGTAACTAGCTCGTTATTGTTGAATTTTGTAACTAGCTCGTCATGATTGTAACTTGCTTAGCTAAAATGAATTACAGGGTTTAGTCCTTGACCCCTTTGTGTCTCTGCAAGCCTTTACTACCCATATGACTAATCGCCCTGTGTGATTGGGCTGTTTAGCATCACGTAGGCAGTTCTTGACACACTATGTAACCCCGCATATAATGTAGAGAGAGAGAGAGAATCTGTATAAATAATCAGATAGCTTGTTAATCAATGTGTGTCAAACTCCCAGGACTGCATTTTGGAATTTGTATGTTGCGCTCATGGCTCCCCTTTGAGAAAGAACATTGTCACACTCAATGCTATGTCCTGGTGTGTCAGGAGAGAGAGTGATGGTTGGAAGGGGGTGTGGGAGGGGGGTTGGGTTGGAGCGTGGATATGGGGAGGCAGTAATGTCTCATTTAACCTCATTTAGGCGATGCGCGGCAAGAAGGGAAACCGCTCTCACCCCCAGGCCTACATTTGGAAATTGTATGTTGAGGTCATGGCTCATCTTTGAGAATGAACAATGACACAATCATTGCTATGTCCCGTGTGTCAGGAGAGAGAGAGAGAGAGTGTTGGTACACCCCATTACCGTCACTCCCCCCAGCGTGTTGGGGGATGGTATGTGGAACAGGCGGAGCCTGCTGACACTAGCTACATCTCCCTTTCCTTAACGAAACCACAGTGGGTAATGGATCCCCCGGCACTTCCGCCCGTGTAGGAGGAAGTAATGGCAGTCATTGCGTACCGTCAATATGGTTGCTTGTGTGAGAAAAAAGTTAAAATATTCAGCAAATAATGTTATAAAAGGCGCATATATTCTCTCTTTCACTAGCGAGAAAACGCAAAAATTCTGGCTGAGTGTGTGCTATGTCAAAACTCTCTCAAAGCAGTCCTCCAGACCCATGATAGATGCCACTTGTCCCTGACGAAGGGGAGCTGAGGGGAAGTAGCGTGGGAGGGGAAGATATGACCCCACCAGCTACTCGAAAATACTCTTCAGTTGGCCACTGAATGGTGGACAGTACACACACCCACCCATCTGCAGACTTTGAAAAACGATTAAGGCTAATGGACCACATCCGTCATGGCCTGTCACCTATACACACGTACATTGTTACATAAAACAGACCTTCTCGACCAACTGCTACATCTTAAGAGACTCTGCTCTCTCTCTCTCTCCTACCCTCCTGTCACTTCATGCCCGTGTATGGCCGAACTATTACCCTCATGGATCATCACCAAACACAGCTGCATACCTCGAAGAAAATAATGGCTGTCAATAAACTGCAAACCACAATGACCATCCAACCCTCTCATGTCAAGGAGAAGCTCCCCTCACCCCTCCCCCACCCCATCAATATATCCGGCTATGTTGGGACCCCTCACACCTCGACACACCCTCTACATAGCATTTACTTAGACTCATCTATTAATCAACTTTTTTTTTTTTTTATTAAGTTATGAGGTACATCTGCATTAGTGCAGCTACCCTAGACTATATGAAGTGGAGTACAGTGTGTCAAAAAAAGCTAACTAGGTGATGCTATAAAATCCCCATCACACAGGATGGTTAGTCATACAGAGACATGTGATAGGCGGTCTGCACTGGCAGACTCCGGATGCATTTTGAGGATATCAACAACACAAGATTGAATAAGGTAGCAGTGGTAATACAAGTCCCCATCTCGCAGGATGGTTAGTCATACAGGGCCATGTGTTTAATAGCCTGCACTGGCAAATTTTGGGTATACTGTGAGGATATCTTCAAGAATACGAGAGTGAATAAAGTAATTGCAAAGCTCCAGGTACCTCATGCCAACTGGTCTGAAAGGTCTAATAACTGGGCATTCAGTGATGTACTATTATCTACACACAGGATTAACTCTATGGTAAACACCCATACATATTCATCTACTCTCATCCACATATTCTAATCTTCTCCTTCTATTCATTACTCTACCACATACACCACATAGCCCACATACTCTCCTACCCCCCCACCCCACAACATGACCCCCCATCATCTCAGACCGCGTAACCAAACACCAGACGCTCACACGTGTCCGACATGCGCCAACATCCGGGAAAATCACCCTACATCACTATGTGCCTACATACCTTTGCCCCATCTGGACAGCTGGCTCTAATAGAGCCACCTGTCCAGATGGTGCGCATGGTTCTAGTCCTCAACTTCACTACTCACTGCAAGACTGTGGCCCTGGTCAAGTATGGTACTTATGGTAAAGGTAAGTGTGGTGACCACTGCAAGACTGCGGCCCTGGTCAAGTATGGTACTGTGAGATTTTGGTTGTTATCCCCAACTGTTGTGCTTGCAGCAGTCGCCTTAGGAACATTAAGCAGACTCCCTGGCATGAGCTAGAGCTGTCAGGTGTTCAAGAAATGCCTAGAGCAGCAGGCCTCAGTTTCCCATGTATTCTCTGTCGAGTTATGACTCCTCAGTGGGTGGCCTTCCTCAGAGGCATACCTAAAGTCCTGTGAGTCTCGTTGGTCATGACATACACCCTGTGCACAAGGTACAGCTCAATGGTAAAGGTTCACATTAATTTGATTGAATGTTGATGAGTGCCAGCATGGGATCATGTCAACTAGTACAACACATGGGAATCATTTACTTTAATTAAGAGTGTCACATCAATTAGCTATACAAACCATTCACAGCAGGACTCGTTTCCCACCAAGCTAGTATGGAAGTCTCGACTCTCTTGCTGAGTCACACAAAGTGAACTAATCTGAACATTGGTAAACTCTCCTGCAATCCGACGCTTGCAGTATCAGAATAACAATACAATAAATTTATGATTATACATTAGTCGCTGAGACATTACTTAATTCAATAATGCCGGTGACACAATCCAAATCTGACATGTGTTTGTGTCAACAACCGGGTGACCAATCAATGATTGGTCACCCTCAGAGAGGCGTGACACACTTGAAAGGTCAACACTCACACTCAGACAAGGGTAAGGTGATAAACGCTTCACAATCTCGTCTTGATCACAGAGGAATCATCACGACAACTCTGCCGATACCAGTGTAGGATGATTACTGTTAATCACCACACGAGACATACACAATGAAATTAAATCAGGATCCTGTACTCATATTAATTCGCTCCACATATTCATCACTCAGACATTAACGTTGGTGCCCTGGCAGCACCACTAATGGCTTCCTTACATGTTGAGGCAGGAGTTGCAGATATTGACAGAGGATGAGCGTCTGGAGCGACGTTCACGAGGCGCGTATGTCCACCCGCATGTCACCTCAGAGATCACAGTCTCTCTCACTCACTTGAGAACAAGGCCTCACCCAATCTCATATATAGTTGACAAAGTACTTCTTTCCACACTGGATGTATTTGATGTTAAGCACATGAGTACAGTCCCTCACTCGTTGAGCTCCTGTTACCACACACCCACACTATTGAGGCGTGTACACGCACTTACATACACACCGTTGAAAGGCAGGACCAAAGAGCTGAAGCCCAACCCCAGCGATCACAATTTTGTGTGTATAGGGACGTTACCGTCCAGTAGCCCTTGAGATGAAATCACTGACTTTATACTGAACACTTGTCTAGCATCGTACACTACCCTACAAGCACAAACGTTGCCGCCTAGTACCTATTCAACAATGGGCGAAGAGACGTCACTGCTTCCTCGACCCCTGGTAGACTGAACTCTATGGTTAAGATTTAAATACTTGTCACTGGCTCTTAGGGTAGTACAGGACAGAGCCTTCACTCCCACACACATGAGGCACTGAGATACACTGTTACTGTCCTGTGTACTGAACCTGTGGCAACTCCTCTTAATCCTTTGGCTCAGTGTACTCAAGTTGAGCTGGCGTCTCCCACTCTTGTTCTTGAAGTCCACAATGTCCAATTGTAGATTATCCATGTGAGGAAATGGGTTGACACCAGCTAAACTATCCACTGGTTTTACGTGCCATGGGGCTAGGCGTGTACTTCACGTGCATGGCTGTGCATGGGACTAGATCTGGCAACCCGTACCCAAAGCATTTCGAGTTTGGCTCATCTGAGAGCCTAAGTCTTCAGGATTCCAAATATGTTACAATGGCCGTTGTAGCACATTTGTGGAAAGAGTTAGAGCGAGCAACAGCTTTGATTGTGTAGAGCTTTGAGGAAGACAGAGGGTTTGCGCGGGAAGGCACATGGTGAGAGGTGGTAACCGCCACAGCCACCACTCTGTTACCATGGCGACGCCAGCCAGCCATCTTGGTCGGCCATTGAGTAAATTGAGTAAAAGGGCGTTGTGGCGGTTGGCTACTATACCTCTCCGATCCTCCATTCAACTACGTCGTCGATCCGTGAGCAGAATCTGGGGACTCGTCGTATTTCGAAGGAAGGGAATCAGGGAGTGTTCTGGAAGAAATCATGGAAAATGGGTAAAAAGTTCTAATGAGCAGCAACAGACTCCAGTCCCCACTCCAGTGATTTGTCAGACGCTCTGACCACCTGCTAGGGATCTGTAGCAGTAGAGTGAAAGGGATATTCGTGCCAGTTTTCCCATAGAAATTCATGGGAATTTCGTGAGAAAGACGTTCATAGGGTTTGCCGCCATCCGTGTACGAACGCGTTGCTTCGCCATTGGGAGTACGAAACCACGCCGTGTGTGAATAAGGGTACGAAACGCGCCGAGCCAGGCGAGACGCCACCGCGCTAGGCTACCACCTAAGCCTAGCCGCCGTGACCAACCACCTACAAGCAGGGGCCTGTGTAGGGTAGGAGTTTCGGGTATGCATGTTAGCTGGCTGTCTAAATGAAGTTGTACCCTGTGTGATTTTTGGTGATTATTATCTCTAAGCCTGGATTCGAGAGTCAGATGGTCCACCAGCATTGTCTCCAAGCACCTGTGACGTGAAGAGAGGTGTGGGCATGTGAGATTTTCACCTTTATAGACGTTCTTGTCAGTCCAGAGGGACTTTGCCTGGTATGGGCAGGCGTATATATGTGTGTGTGTGTGCGCACACGGGAACAGAGTATATAAATAAATAAATAAATAAATAAATAAATAAATAAATAAATGTTTATTCAGGTCAGGTACATACATACAAGAGATTTTACAAAAATTGATGGATTTATAGATAGAGCTAGTACATACATTGCCTAAAGCCACTATTACGCAAAGCGTTTCGGGCAGGAAAAACATTAATGACTAAAACTTAATACTAATTGAGTATAAAGAATAAAATGGGTTGAGAACAAATAAAAATAAAAATGAAAACGGGGGAAACATGGCTGAAAAAGCAGCACAAATACAATTAGGTCGACAAACAGCGTTGTTTAAAGAAACAGACATGGTTGACAATATAGGGGTAAGGTAGGTTACAGGGAATTTATTAGGTAGTGCTTAGTTTTTATCTTAAACTGGTTGAGAGAGGTACAGGTACAGAGGTACAGACTGAACAATACAGTACAGGAGGTATATGTTGATTAGCCAAGAACTGTGTGGGCTGTCCTAGTGTATATATTCCACTCTGGTAGGATTTGTGGTAATTCATTCTAGGTGATTATCTTGTTCCATGTAGTGTAATGTTTTGCAGGAGAGGAAGTCCAGCTTCCGGCCATAAGTGCTCAGGTAAAGAGTATTAGTGTGTCACACCGGGAATTTTCCAGGTATTTGATTATGGTGGAGTACTACCAGTGTGTGTAATTTCTCCTGTTGTGTTCCCAGGGGGTGTGACAAGTGTGAGTATATATATGTAGTTATGTGGCTGACTTGTTAATGTAATTTTGGTAGATTTTGTGGTAACGAGGCTGTCTGGGGTGACGGCTCTGTTAAGTAACGAAATTCTCGGGAGTAATTATCGATCCATGGGATCGATAATCACTCACCCAAGTTGATTCAGGAGTGTGTGATCTCCTTAGTGTTTCCCATTAACGTTTTGATAGCTTAAGCCAAGTGTGTCATTACTGTGGTGCAGTATGTGGTCATTGCAACCGAGTTGCAACGTGTGGGCTGGTGTTCTAAGAGGTAATTAGAGCACCAGGGGTTATTGCAACCGGACAATAAAGTGTTTGGCCGTGTTCTAATATATTTGAAATTAGAGCACCGTTGTGTGTTATTGAAAGGGGTTGCATTGTTGGACCGTGATTGTTGCTAGTGTTGATCAATCACCGTGTGTGTTAGTGCAGTCAGTATATTGTATGGGCCGTTTTCTAGTGGGCTAGGGCACTGAATGTTATTTACTGATGTTCTACAGTAATTGTAATTTGCAACCGGATTATATTACAAATCACTGTTGGTTCGTGATTTATTATTATCGTGGGTAGAACTCGGCATTGAGTCAAGTACTTGGTGGTTTATTTCCTGTTATCTGGCGAATATCGATGTCCAGTATTCAGTGAGGTGATTGCAACTCAATTAGTGTAACATAACCAAGGAAACACCCGTTGCTTCTAAGAGAAATTGTTCTATAACAATTTGAGTAACATAAGATGCATTTGGGTTAATTATATACCTAGAAAGAGGTGTGTTAGTCTCTCAGGGAGCCAAGCCAAAGCCAGACAAGAATTGTAGAATTGCATGGGAGGGCTGAATATTACTCTTAATATTGTCTGTTGCAAATTATTGGTCAGTGGACAGGTGATTAACGCGTTCCAGGAAGTCTAGGTAATTATTTTCGATCAGGGTTGATCGACTCACATTAGAAAACATAACAAAACAAAACAAAATAATAAACCACCGGCCAGAAGGACCGACAGCACAGGACAACAAAGTACAAACACGAGAAATGCAAGAGCAAACATCAAAAGTGAAAACAATGTCAAAACAAGCAAGCACAGTAACATTATAAAACATAACAGTATACAACAAAACTAACATCAAGATGTATAACATGAAACAAAACAAGAAAAGTTGATTCATACAGCTCTTGATAAAAATGAGTTCCCTGTTGGGTTATTTGTGGACCTGCGTAAGGCTTTTGACACTGTCAACCACCAAAACCTTCTTCTTAAATTACATCATTATGGAGTCAGAGGACACTCCCCGCAATACCTCAAATCTTACCTTACTGACAGAGCCCAGTATGTTTCTGTGAATAATTCAATTTCTCCCACTCTACCCATCAACATTGGTGTTCCTCAGGGCAGCATACTTGGCCCTCTCCTCTTTCTCATCTACATTAATGACCTTCCAAATGCCTCCCAACACCTCAAACCAATTTTATTTGCTGACGACACAACCTTCATTTACTCCAGTCCTGACCCCCTTGCTCTAAATGCCACAGTAAATACTGAGCTAAATAAAGTTCATCTTTGGCTAACTGCCAACAAACTCACCCTTAACATTGACAAAACTTTCTATATTCTGTTTGGCAATAAATACTCTAATCAAATAAATCTCAAAATAAACAATACCCAAATTTGTAACAAATTAGATGGCAAATTCCTTGGCATTCTCATTGACCACAAGCTGAATTTCCCTACCCTGGTGACTCTCTATTACTCCCTCATCTATCCATATCTCAACTATGGTATTTGTGCTTGGGGTTCTACTACCCAAAATCATTTACATCCTCTAATTACTCAACACAAAGCTGCTATTAGGACAATATCCAACTCTGGCCCCAGACATCACTTGGTACCCCTACTCAAATCTCTGAATATGTTAGACATTAAGTCACTGCACATTCTCTCATGTGTATTATACTTATATATAAAACGCTGAACTGTAATGCCAATCCTGACCTCAAAAGCTTCATAGAAGGTTGTAACAGAACCCATGAGCACCACACCAGAAATAAATACAGTTTTGATATTCCTAGAGTACGACTTAATCAAACTAGAAATGCTCTACAAATCAAGGGACCCAGAATGTGGAATGACCTTCCCAACCATGTTAAAGACTGTACCTCTCTCAACCAGTTTAAGATAAAAACGAAGCTATACCTAATAAATTCCCTGTAACCTACCTTACCCCTTTATTGTCAACCAATGTCTGTTTTTTTTTTTAAATGGCGCTGTTTGTCGACAGAATTGTATTTGTGCTGCTTTTTCAGCCATGTTCCCCCCTTTTTTATCTCTTTTTTTTTTATTTGTTCTCAACTCATTTTATTCTTTATGCTCAATTAGTATTAAGCTTTAGTCATTTAAGTTGTTCATGCCCGAAACGCTTTGCGTAATAGTGGCTTTAGGCATTGTATGTACTAGCCCTATCTATAAATCCATCACTCTTTGTAAAATCTCTTGTATGTATGTACCTTACCTAAATAAACATTTAATTTGATTTGATTTGAAAAGCACAATAAACAACAAACAAAACAAAAATAAACAAGCGCAACATGTAATGCAATAATAAAACACCAGTGCATGTACAGAAACAATGTACATGTACAGAAACAAGACATGAATAAAAACACTCACACCAAACCAACCGCCTCGCAACAAACAAAGGGAGAGGCCAAAATATACAATAATAAGAAACAAACAATCCTTGCAAGCAAGAAAACAAAACATAGGAACACACACAACAACAAACAAGCACCAGCCTGAAGGACTGAGAACAAAACACATCATAAAGGACATCATGAAATAGAACAAGGAAATCGCACAACCTAGTCTACTAATGCATAAATAGAACACACATGGCAAAATAATAACACAAAAGCAAATACATGAATAAAAACGCGCTCACCAAAACACCGGCCTCGCAACAAAGAAGGGAGAGGCAAATGCACAGAATACAAAAGGGGAAACAAAAGGCCATAGGGGCACACATCACTACAGGAACATAAAATCAGCTGACATATTTGCCCGGGAACAAGGCCCGGGGGAACCGCACATGGAACGCCTCCCAAAGCACCCATCTCCCCCAAGAGTCTTGACCGTCCACCGGGGAGGCCATGGTATTCGGAACCCTGGCAACAAACACCTACAAACAGGGAACCCAGATGGTGTCACTCCGCAGGCGAGTTACCGCCACCCTACTCCATATACCGGGAACCCGCCCATCAAGAAAGCTCTCTGGCCTTTCAGACAGCAGGATCTCGGCAACCACGACCTCCAGAGCCTCAAGTCGCAACCCCGCATGAGAGAGCCGTTCAGCGGGCACCACCACAGGGGCAACAGCGGCCACAGGCACACCACCAGATGACTGCAGGGAACCAGGGCGGTGCGCATCCTTTCGTAAAGTCACTACCAGACCACGCCCAGCACCAGCATCCGCACTATCCCTGGCAGTGGAAGCCACCACACCCCACTGCGGAGAGCCCCCTGGCGGGGAAGCAACAGAAGGCACACTCGAGACACGGGCATCAGCACCAGCAGACTCATGAGCCTCCGCCACCCGCAGAGACAACGACGAATCCGGATCCACGCCATCAACACTTGAAGACCCACAGTCACTGAAGTCCCCAACATCTGCCCAGGCAGTAGACGAACGCCTGGAACGCTTGGGCTCCGGCCGGATATCGTCAGTGCCGGAAGCGGACCCAGAAACACGGGCACCACTAGCCGGACGAACCGACGCCCGACGCAGAACGGCAGCAGCCTCTACCACAATAGGAACCGGACCACACACAGCAGGAGGCTCTGCAGCCACTCCAGCACCCAGCACAGGAGGGACCCGAGGTGAGGCTGCAGGGCCAGGTCTAGCAGCCGAAGACGAGGAAGCAGATGACGACGCCCCACAGGGAGTACCAGGAAGACCCACGGGAGCAGCAGGGCCAGAGACAGGAGCAGGAGTAACAGCCGACAGCACCGTAACAGCCTGAGGAGGGCCGGCGACAACCGGGGGAACAACGGGCGACGCTGGGGGATCCTCAGGAGCGAACGGGACGCTCACCTCCTCACCCCTGGAGTTCTCCTCTAGAGGGAGCGGCAGGAAATCCTCTTCACAGAACAAATTCTCGGGAGCGACCGGACCAGCAGTACACCCGGCAGCCTGATGCCCCAACAAGCCACACCGTAAACAAGTACGGGGTTGTCGGGCATAAAACACCCGCACGTAGTACCCTAACAGCCGGACAGATGATGGAATGTCCGACCTCAGTCGCATCCCGAGGGTCCGGATGATGCTCTTCACACCCGAATACGTGCCAGACGATAGCGAGTTCATCTGCACACTGAGGACAGAGCCGTACCTCTGGAAGAAATGCCGAAAGAGAGTCTCAGAAAACTCCATGGGGGCGCCATGGACACTGACAAATGTCACAAGACCACTACGGTCTGAAACGGTGCCGTCCTGCAGCTGCAAAGTACGTCTCTTGTACCTCCAGAGAAAATCATGGTACACTGCCTCACCCACAAACTTGATGATGACACGGCGAGCAGTGACCAGCTCGACACCATATACATCCTGGATCGGGACTCTGAGCATGTCACTCAAGACCAAGTCCACCAGCGGGTAACCAGCACGGCCAGTAAACTCCAAACCTATAGAGTTTAGCCTCACGACAGCTGGAATATGGCTGCCAATCACAAACACGCCACGTCCCCACTACCAGGAACAGCAGAGAAGGTAGAGACACCCACACCCCCTGCCGGTGAAAACGGCAACGACCCCAAAACTGTCGGAGTGGGCAAACGACACGTCCACACCGCATGGCAGCTCAGGTGAGACTCTTAATTATCCATTTGTGGGATCTTCTATTAGTCACCTGAATTCCATCGTGGTATGGAAGGCCAAGACGGAATTCATACCATTAATGTAAATTGCTGAGCCAGTGTGAAAGGTGATGTATTTGTATTAATTAATTAGTGATCTTCGGGATAGCAATTAAATAAATAAATAAATAAATATGTTTATTCAGGTAAGGTACATACATACATACAAGTGATGTTACATTAATGGATTGATATATAGATAGAGCTAGTACATACAAAGCCTAAAGCCACTATTACGCAATGCGTTTCGGGCAAGAAAAACATTAATATCTAGGACTTAATACTAATTGAGCATAAAGAATAAAAAGTGTTGAGAACAAATACAAATAAAGATAAAAAAAAGGGGGAATATGACTGAAAAAGCAGCACAAATACAGTAGGTTGACAAACAGTGTTGATTAAAAAAAAAAAAAAAAAAAATTACAGACATGGGTTGACAATAGAGGAGTGAGGTAGGTTACAGGGAATTTATTAGGTAGTGTTTAGTTTTTATCTTAAACTGGTTGAGAGAGGTACAGTCTTTAACATGGCTGGGAAGGTCATTCCACATTCTGGGTCCCTTGATTTGTAGAGCATTTCTAGTTTGATTAAGTCGTACTCTAGGAATATCAAAACTGTATTTATTTCTGGTGTGGTGCTCATGGGTTCTGTTACAACCTTCAATGAAGCTTTTGAGGTCAGGATTGCCATTACAGTTCAGCGTTTTATATATGTATAATACACAAGAGAGAATGTGCAGTGACTTAATATCTAACATATTCAGAGATTTGAGTAAGGGTACCGGGTGATGTCTGGGGCCAGAGTTGGATATTGTCCTAATAGCAGCTTTGTGTTGGGTAATAAGAGGACGTAAATGATTTTGGGTAGTAGAACAATTATTTGTTCGAGGGTAGTCAAGGGTGATTGACGTTCTCTTAGCAATTCGAACATTGTGATTGTAGTAAACTATGTTGGGGGCAAACGTAACTCGGTACCGGGATTAATCAGCTGTCTGTAAGTATAGGGATTAATGGGGATTACTTACTGAATGCTTGATGGATAGAATGTTTGTGTAATTCCAAGTTACTAGTGACAGTTGTACAGTTTGAATTGTCTGTGGGAGACAAGATTTAATTAACATAAGTGTTACTTTGATATTAACGTAAATCAGTTATATTGATTGTTGATTGTCCGAGGGACGAAGTGTTAACATAAGAATTTAATAAAGGGCGCGTCAGGTTGTCAGAGTCAAAGTTGTTCAATGTCAACTAATATTATTTGACTAGTTGTATATGAAAAGTGCTTTAATTGTCCCAAGTTTCAGTACTGCAGCATAAATAGAAAGGGAGTTTTTTTTTTTTTTTTTTTTCAACGTTTTTTACACATTTTCAAGTCCACACGTTTCAGATATAATTATTCTGTGACACTTTTCTGACACATAAGCATATAATAAAGGACCTTGAGATATAGAATTTCCAAAACATCTTTAGTTTTCCTAATACAAATGTTCAAAGTTCCCAAATTTTTTTGGCAAATATGGCATGTTTATTGCTATTATAAAATCAATAAATGAACTTAGAGAAAAATGAAAACTCTCCAATGTAGAGACATGCCCTCCACATATACTGTGTAAGTTTCATGTAAATTGAATAAAAAATGAATCAGTTTTGTAAACGTTTGTGTCAATTGAAAAAAAAAAACAGAAATGAATGAAGTCTAAGGTTCTAAAATTTGTGGCTGAGGTTGACATCAACCAATTTTCTCCAAAATTGGCGTCCTTACAGATAGGCTTACGTACAGTCAGGTGTGTAAGTTTGATGCAAATCGCCCGAAAAAAAAATTAAAAAAAAAAAAAAAAAAAAAATTCTTAATTTTTTTTTTCAATTAAACTAATTATAATATTTGTTTAATATATACTATTGTGGTAGCAAAGAGTCATAGCTATGATTTCAGTTGACATTTTTGATTGATAATCGATTTTGACCATTTTGGCATAATTTTCACAACTACTTCAATATTTTTGTTTCTCCCTTCCTATGTATGCTACGATGCTGAAACTTGGACCAGATGAAACACTTTTCATATAGAACTTGTCAAAAAAGTTTGATTGAAATCGAACGAGTTTTCAATTGTTGCATTTTTAGGGCAAATTGGAATCTGAGGCCCCCCTTAAGGAGGGTTGCTTGAGTTGCCAGTAACCCTATTAGTCATTGCCATGTCATTGATAGGCTACTAATTTGATTGCTTGCAAATGCCATTGCAGGTGTGGGCTGCAAGAAGCATAGGAAACTGATAGGAGGTTATTGGAGGCGTGTCTCCTAACCTACCTTGCTGTTGTTGCATAGTGATTATTTGATTAGTATGTCTTGCTTGCTTGATTGATTACTCTGTGTTCACTCAGTATGTTCAAGTTAGTTCAAGTTGCAGCACTCGGGGCTGGTGTTTAGCTGTCAGTAAGAGTGTCACAGGAAGAATTTCGAGTAACATCATTGATATTTCTTTCGCTGTTGTAGTAGTTAGTACTTTGTTGAATAAACTGTATTGTTATGTTGAAAACTGTCTTTTCGTTACACGCCACACATGTTATTGATGTACAAAAGTTCTGCCATTCGATGGTTAAATTGAGACTGCTTCGTGAGCTTAGATCTAAATTCATAGCACCACACAACATAAATTTCGTTGTGAGAGCCCAGGACCTACTCGTTAGATGCACTCTGGCGAATGACGAAGGTCAACGGCTTAAGTGGAAAGGACTTCAATCTTTTGAGGTTTCGGTGTTTGCTCGCGCCTAGTCAATTGTTCTTATATGTTCCCAGAGTGAGGAATGAGCTGCTTACTACACTGAGAGTGTTAGCCAAGCAAGTCCTTCCTCAAGCGACCCATCCAGACTTTCAGTTAAAGTCGACGGATGAAATATTAGAATATCACGACAGGAATAAGGATAGAGGAATTAAAAATAATTTTTTTTAGAAATTATCCAAAATTCCCAGAAATTTACTTTCCAAACTTTCACAATCCAGACACACCTACATTAACCAGGGATTATCCAGACACACCTACAGTAACCAACATTTTTCCAGAAACACCTACAGTAATCAGTGATTTTCAAGACACACGTACAGTAACTAAGGATTATCCAGACACACTTACAGTAACCAGTGATTATCCAGAAACACCAACAATAACCAGGAATTATCCAGACTCTCCTGCAGTAACCAGTTGTTATCCCAACACAGCTACAGTAACCAGTTAGAAGAGTACGACAGCCTGCTGAAATCAATGTTAGAAAAAGACCTCAACCTTTCTGTCTGATGACTCACAGTGGAAACAAGCCTCCCTTTCTTTCAGATTCGGGGGCCTCGGCATTTGCACAGCAACAAAAATTGCTGTGCTAGCGTTTCTGTCTTCTTCAGTGGCATCTGACAACTTGGTGAAGGAAATCCTACCTGAGTACCTAGTTCAACAGGCAGGGGTACATGATCCCAGCTTTACAGACTGCACCATTAAATAGGTATCTCTTGCAGGACCAACACTCCAACGACCACCTACGGAAGCTCACAAGCAATACAGCTGGGGTCGCCCCATTGTCGACCAAGCAGCTGCAACATGCCTAGAAGCTGTGACAACCCGACTTGACACTGCCCGACTTAGAGCTGTAGCAGCAACCCATGCAGGTTACTTCCTATTAGCAACCCCAATGTCAGCAACCGGCACCCGTCTCTCATCGCAGGCCCTCCGAATTGCTGTGGCTCTCCGCAATCCACACTGAATACCGGTGTATTTGGGGCGAGGCAGTGAACGACAGGTATGGGCAACATGGCCTTCTCTGTCAAAGGACAGGAGGATGGCATGCAAGACACAACAAGGTTAATGATATTATTAAGAGGAGCCTTATAACAGCCGGTTTTCCAGCAGAGAGAGAACCTCGTTACCTAATGCCCCGCAACTCTGATGAGCCTGTCGGTCGCCCAGACGGGATCACAGTGAACCCCTGGGAGAATGGTAGACAGTTGGTGTGGGATTACATTTGTATTTCAACTTTAGCAAACACCTATGTTGACTTCGGTGTTGTACAGCCAGGCGGTGCTGCCAATCACCGAGAAGCAGCCAAGCCTCTGTATTTACAGAGATCTTGATCACCACTACAATTTTGTCCCCATGGCCTCAGAGACACTTGGTGCCTGGGGTAAAAGTGCTGCAGATTTTTTGAAGAAGCTGGGTTCTAAGCTAATTGAAACAACTAGAGACCTTAGGGCTGCCAGTTTCCTCTTTTAGCTCCTTGGTATGGCAATCCAGAGAGGAAATGCTCACTGCATCCATGGTTTCTGCCCGCCAATTGAGGAGCTGGAGTAACTCTACAACCTATAAATAAGTAGCCTTGTACCTTGTATGTAACTAATGTTGTAACCCCTTTTGTGTAATTAAATTTTTAATAAAATAAAATGACAAAAGACAAAAATATAGGGGGGTTGGTAGGAGAAGACAATATGTGAGTAAACTCAAGTGCCCTACAAGGCTTCCCCGGATGCTTCATATCGTCGTCTTATTTGATGTCGAGGATCCCTACAAATGCAACCAGAGGTGGTACCCCCCTATATATATGTATATTTAAAAAATAATTATAATAATAATAATAATAATAATAATAATAATAATAATAATAATAATAATGATAAAATCCATAGGAGCCGTGATGAGGGTTTGTACCTATGTGGTACAAACATGGATTGTCTCACCGATACAGTCACATTAGTGTGATTACTCTCTGTGTAATAATAATAATAATAATAATAATATTAATAATAAAAATAATATTAATAATCATCATAATAATAATAATAATATTAATAATAATAATAATAATAAAATAATAATAATAATGACAATAAAACAATGCAATATCTGCAGGAGGCGCACTTCGCCACCGGCCCCTTCAGTATTACCGCCAGCAGGACGGAGGTGGTGGACATGACCTTACCTCTGATCACAAGCTACCTCACTTTTCTGGCTGGATATGGTGTGGGGGAAGTTGATGCCTGGGGCTTCCATCTCCCGTTCACCCCGCTGGTGTGGGCAGCAGTCTTTGCCTCTCTCCTGGGGATAGTGGTCACAATGAATGTTTTATCATCGTGTCCTTCTAAAGAGAGCATGAAAAAGGAAAACCGTCTGGATAAACCCTTTAACTTCATTAAAATACTCCTTCAGCAAGGTAATATAATAGACAGCTGTCTAGGTTTATATTTACCCTCAGTTAGCTTTTTAACAGTGAACGTGTTTGATTGCTTGAATATAATGCTGCTAGACAACTTTATAAAGTCACTATTTTATCTACTCCTGTGGTTTCTGTCCCTCAGTTCACAGCCCCTCTCCAAAATTTTCATTTTTTTTTTATATCCAATTAATTAAGTTTGGTGTTTGGAAAAACCAAACATTTAATTCATTACAAAGTATATACAAGGTAAGTCATAAAATTAAAAGATATATTATTGAAGATTTATGACAATAATTTTAGTGGAAAAACTTAAAATATCATAACACCATTTTTTCTATGATTTTCCAATATCTATTACTTTTTATCCGGTTACGGTAAACATTTCACACAATACACAAATGAGCAGTTTTTACTAAGTAAAAATTCTTACTTTGAAATAGTTACAGATCATATATTATATCTTTGGTGAATAATTAAAAACATAACACTAGAATTGGGATTTTTTCGTTTAATTATTATGAAATATATAATATTGCTATAAGAATCTATATAGAACGTCATTTCTATAAGAAACTCCACAGAAATTGCGTTCTTTGTAGTTTTTATACGAAACTATAAAAAATGATGTTTCAGTAATATTCGTGTGATGTGTGTTAAAGAAAAGAGCTTAAACATGATTATACTGGATATTAAGAAACATACTTACATATTATTGGCTATATATCAAATTAATATAGATATGAAAACATTTTGGAGAGCAAACATGGCTCTGGGCCCTTAAATGCAAACATGATCAATTCCAACGTAAATGAACGCAACGGGAGGCTAATGCGATTCAACATCTGTTATTAGTGAAAATGGAGTGTATCAACAGTCTGGAGCTACCAGGCTTATGTTATGAATGAGTAGTTGAAAACGTGATATGACACTAAACTTCCCTGACTGTGATGTTATATATTTATATATAATTATTTACCAGGAGTTGTTGTAATTTTTTTCCGTTGAGTAACAAATTATTTATTTGCTTTTATGGTAGTTCAGTGCATACTCGTGAGAGTTGAATGTGTGGTTGGCTTCCAACAGCTAACTTTTGATGAGTGTGTTAACATACATGACTCGTCCTGCTAATTGTCCTTGTAAACAATTTGTTGGCAGTTCCCTGCTGCTGTTCTACATGGTTCATTGACCTCATTGACCAAGGTCTGTGAACCTATGTAGACATACATCAGGTTGAGACAACACTTTACTGAAAATAACGTTCACCTTGTCAGAGCGTTATCAAATCTACCATATACACAAGGTTTATTGTTTATGATGATTTTAGTGTCGCAAGAGCTCATAAGGAATCCCTTCTAATTCCGTGAATGATATGGAAGTTATGTCGTTGCGTTGATCTACTGTGTTGCCACACAGTAGATCTACAAGCAATACTTCAAGCATTTGCATGCATTATATTATAGCAACACTACTCAATAGATTCAGGAAGATTAGGCATTGTTTACTCTTTTTATAAATTAATTATTGAAAATATAAATTCTTCACTTCTTTGATTCTGCAAACATTCCACATTCGCTTTCTCCTGATAGTTCCCTTCCCTTTCCTTTTGGTATCCTTATATCCATTATGGAATTATTGCTTTATATGTGTTTTGGCCCCTTAGGCAACGTCTCACTTATGATTCCATTATTCTTTTAATACATATTGTGGTTGGCTTCTTTCTCAGTCTCCGTGGTGTAGTGGTAAGACACTCGCCTGGCGTTCCGCGAGCGCTATGTCATGGGTTCGTATCCTGGCCGGGGAGGATTTACTGGGCGCAAATCCTTAACTGTAGCCTCTGTTGACCGCAACAGTAAAATGTGTACTTGGATGAAAAAACGATTCTTCGCAGCAGGGGATCGATCGTATTCCAGGGACCTGCCCGAAACGCTACGCATACTAGTTGCTGTACAAGAATGTAACAACTCTTGTATATATCTCAAAAAAAAAAAAATAATGTTTGTCGACCATTCCTGCAATGCACGTGTGAGAGTAGCTTCCATCCTGGGAACTTCTTGTAATATTGTGTTCAGTACCTCACATATTTTATCGTCGAGTGCATTTAGGTGTCATAACATTAGCATTGTTGTTGATCTCAACTTTAGTCAAATAAATACAATAAATATGGAAGAAAATGTTTTTGAAGGAGCATGAATTAGCTGTTATTGCTGTTTTCCCTATCTTTGTTATGATGTGTTATTACCATTAGAAAGCCCATCATTTTGCTAAAAGCTTGAACTTTATTTTATTTTAATTTGATAAATTGATGTTTTTTTTTATTTTCAAATTACAAGAGACAGCAAAAATAATTAATGGGGTAGTTTCCATGTAGTATTTTAGTTTGATTTTACTTTGAAAACATAAAATGTAAGGTAGTTAAATACAACTCTGGGGAAAGCGTATAGAGAGTAAGACATATAAGTATGTGGGAAAAACCTCCTGCTGGAATTTATATGATAGGAGAACTACCAGGGACTTGTACTGAACTAAATTAAAAATTACTCTCTGCAAATTAATTCAACTAAAATCTCTAGCTAGGGTTGTAAATCCTAGCTCCTCTTTTCCTAATGACAGATTGTGGGCTGTAAGGGACAGGTGGGGTGAATTAGTTGATAGGTTGACTGAAGATCCACAGTCCACCTGTAGACAGGTATCTCACATTAGCTTGTATTTTATACAAGGATAAGATTTAATAAATTCAGTTCAATGACTGAACACTGGCTCTGTTTAAATCAGAGATTTAAACATGTACATACTCTAGCCTAGCACCATAACTATTAACAGCCAATATATTTTTATAATATAAACAACAATTTAAATTGTATAAGTATGATAAATTACCTTAAATGTAGTCTAAGTACTGTTAACTAAGTACTAAAAATTAAATTCAATTACATGAACTTATATGATAACTTAAAAATAACTAAGCAAGCAGTTGTTAACTTAATTTCTATATTGAAGTATATATGCAGATGTATTCAAGGATATATATAGATGTAGATTTCATGAATTTGATGCTTAAAGATTCTACTGCTGCATTACAATATTAATAAACTTACTGAAATATGAGGCGTTGCCTCGCTCTATAACCGACAGACAGACTTAATTAATATATTAAAGTTACACAAGCATACAATTGGCCAATTAATATACTAAATAACCTTCAATATACTTCTCTGAGTGCCAGGTGCTTGTCTGACAGTGTGCCAGACTGGATAACTCTCTTGTCGCGAGTTTAGGCACGATATTTTATATAACAGCTTTGCTGTAGATTGTTCTTATAGCATTGCTATGTGATTTTTCTTTAATTGCAGTTTGCAGAAAGATGAGGGTGGAGGTGGAGACAGTCACTGTGTGCTCCACTATATACTCTTATTTGATATAAATGTTCTAGGAATTTTCCTTGTAGATATTGTCCAGGTACTCCATCAGTTCTAGAGAGTAATCACTGGTGATAAAGATAATTGGATAAGTTGTCCTGAGCTAAGTAATGTTAGCAAAGCACTATAACAATTATTCACTCTCTTGTAAACAAACGCGTTCTGCAGCGTTCTGGCCGCCGGGTGTGGTGGGCTCTTCTTGTTCTCGAGATGCCCTTCCCTCTCCCTTGAGAGAAGGTAGCTTTCAATGAATATTGATTGATTATTTTTACTGTCTAGACATATGATTGAGATAAGATGTGATTATAATATAATTAGATATAGGATTTAAAGATTATAAGTAGTACTTGCTAGCACTACTGATTCTTCTTAAGGATTCAATTTATAATCCCTACCAGAAATCGAATCATGTTCCAAAAGTTTTTTAATTAAGAAATCCTTCTAGAAGATTCTGGATCCTTGAGAGACCATGCACAAAGTCATGTAGGCACCTATAGGGCTCCTATGGTGTACGTGATCCTAGTAGCATTGTCATCTAGGATCAAGATGAATAATAAATCTATAATGATTTTGATGATTTTTATTTGATTTTGATATGATTTAGATATGATATAGAAATAATACATTTCTTAGATGATAATATTGATATGGTGGGTAAAATTTCCCACAAAGTAGAAGAGATAGTGCATTTTTTATTGTAAAGTTCAAGTTTTAATAATTAGGAGGAGGAGAAGCTGTTACCCAAGCAGCAGGTACCTTCTGTCCACGGCGCCGAAAGTCTCCAATGGAAAGGCAAATGCCAATACGACATTACAATCATCTGCGTCTTAGTATCATCCCTAAACATGTTCTTATAATTCTGTGTTACTTCTGGTAGATCGTTTATGTAGATGATGAACATTACTGGTGCAAGAACTGAACCCTGTGGTCCTCCGTTAGTAACACTCCTCCAGTCAGATACATTGCCTCTGATTACTGCTCTCATCTATCTGTCAGTTAGAAAATTTTTCATTCATGTCAGAAGTCTTCCTGTCTCTCTTCCAGCATGTTACAGATTCCAAAACAGCCTCTTGTGTAGGACTCCCTGCAGTCATCCAGTACTTTTGGGTGGATGGGTGAGAGAGAGAGAAAGGAACAATGGGAGAGAGGTAGAATGCTAGGGAAAGGAAGGGAGGGATGTGGAGCGAAGAAGAGAGGGAGAGAGACATGCATACAGACAGAGAGACAGAAAGACTGTCCCGGGCACTGCCGGGTAACCTATATCTCTATAAAAGATGGTCTACTTGTTTGTTTGTTCAAGACTGGATGGCAGACGTTTGCGGGTTGACTCACACAACTCTACATAGTGACTGACAATTTTTGGGGAGAAAAAAAAAGTGGTCGGGTCTGGCCTCTTCGCCCGCACTTAGTGTACCTCTTCACCAAGTTGGTGGATATGAAATATTTCACCAAAATAAAAAGTGTTCAACATTCGTTTGAATGTTATTCAGTTATTGACATGCAAATAAAATATTCAAACAGCAGATTTGCGTTCTAGTCACAATCTTTCATTATAACTATATAAATATTGTGTACTAAAATGTTTGCTTGGACATGGAGATATAGAGAGAATGTGTGGTGGGGGAAGTTGGGTTGTGAGAGACCTTTGAGGGTAGATGGGAGAGGCCTGGGCATGGGGTCGTCCCGGGCACAGCCGGGTACTCAATCTAGTAGGTTTTAAAATTTTGGGAGATGGGTTGTCATGGTGATGTGGCTTGATGACAGATAAATTTACCTCCATCTATGCGTTTCCACCCTCTCCCTTCCCATAAAATGTACTTAGAAGTTGTTTAAACTAAATAATCTTTAAAAATTATAGAAACACGTTTGGAGATTATTGAAAAAAGTCCACCAAATTTCATCTCATTATTTTGGATGTAGAGACCAGGAAATACATTTCATGGTGACGTGGGTGGGAAGTAAGCTGCACTATGAACTTATTGTATTCTTAACCCTTAATTGTGTTGCTAAGGGCTATTTGGCCATTGTCACACACAGGCACATACAAAAAATTATTCTAAGCCTGTTAATATGTTCATGGGAAATGGGAGAAAATAATTAAAATCATGCGAAAAATAATAAAAAAAATCGTAAGTGGCATATTTTGCCTACTATAGGGCGGGGAAGTTTGGCAAAAAACAGACGCTGATTCATCATGCATCCAAGGCGGTCTACTATGCCCCAGTTGTCAAGCAGGCATGGCCACAAAGAGATAATTACCTAATTATTTCAATGCGTCTGATTGATTTTTCTTCTTTTTTTTTTGCAGTAATATTATTCAAAAGTGTGTAGTGTGATATATTTATATAATAAAATGTGTGAATCATCGCTGTACTCAAAATTTTGGTGTGCATATTGTTGATTCAATTACTATGTTCATCAAACAGTGAACAAATACTTTGTCGGTTATTACACCATATACACACAGGTTATATATAAGTATCTGCATGTTTTGTTCACCATAACGAACCACTAAGTTGGTATTATGAGTAAAAAAGCAAGAAGGAGTGACCGCAACACACCAGTCAGCCACTCGCTGCCACTCACTCCCTCAGCACTTCACTCGCCCACATTCTGCTCCCACCATACTGTTTTTGCTTTTTTCACTATATACAGACGTTATATATAAGTATCTACATGTTTTGTTCACCACAACTGCACAACTAGCTGATATATTTAGTTCAGGCACTAAGAGATGTCGCTACACACAGTCAGCTGGCGGCTGCCTCCCTCATACATTCAAGGTCAGACGCACTAAAATTTCTCCCCCAACAATACTGTTTGTGGTGTTATTACCCAATATACACACATTATATATAAATATTTAATGTTTTGTTCGCCATAACCGTTCAACTAAGCCGGTATAGTGCCCAAAGAGCATAGGGGCCACCCCTACCAACATGACATATCATGCAGATGTCGCCACCTCCCTCACCAAAATGGCTTCTCCCCCACACTTCTTTTGCTGTTATTACACTATATATACACGTTATATGTATATATATAAGTATCTACATTTGTGTTCACCATAACGAACCACTAAGTTGCTATGCTGAGTGGCAGTGGCAGCCAGTTGCAGCCCGCCACTGGCTGTCTCTTCCTCCCTCCCTCACCTTACCTGACTCGCCATCATTCTCCTCTGACCATACTGTTTTTGCTTTTTTTCACTATATACAGACGTTATATATAAGTGTCTGCATGTTTTGTTCACTATAGTGAACAACAAAGCTGCTATAGTGAGTCCAGACAGTAAAAAGTGGTCACACAGAGTCAATAGACAAGGCTACCTCCCTCCCCACCAAGATGACTCCTCTCACTAGAGAGCTAATTATCACAACAATCCTGTTATTATCAGAATCTTGGTTATTTTTTACCAGTCATGGGTCTTCTGTAATACTATCATCGCTAAATAATAGCATGAACATATATATTATGGCACTTTTAGGCGATGCTGTGATCACAAGCTGAACAGCAGTGCTGTGAGCTCATGCTACGTGTACTAGCCTTAGTGGCTCACTCACTACTGAGGACCTCACACCCGGGAATGTGGCCCACGATTTTATTTTTAACATGGCGTCTGTTTACAAGAGCCCTGATGAAGGTGAGGTGAACCATGTGTATCCATGGGCCATTTAAATCTTGCATAGTACTCCAACACGTCATGTGCCATGATGCACAATTTTTAGCAAGTTACTCAACACTTCACATGACGTGATGTGCAGTTTAAGGGTTAACAGTCAGTCTAGGAAAGCATTGTTAGATATTGTTTTAATATAAATGGTGGGCTTTCTATGGGGAAACTGGTACTATTAAGGGGTAAGGGTAGTTAGAAAACAGAGTTATCAAATAGGGGAGAGTTAAAAGGCCCGGCCCCCAAAATAAATTATCCACAGTAATAATACTTGCTACTAGACCACGTCAGTCTAAGGGTTGATCAATACACTCCCACACAGGAAGAAGGGATACTCTGTTCTAAGGTACTTATTTATTAACCCCTTAACAACCCCACATACACACTCACACCAATAACAATAATAATAATAACTTTATCACACTATCTTACGTTAAAAGCCTTGGTCCACTTAGGCAGGATACAAGGTTTACACTAAGAACAAGCTAGGGTAAAGTACTACTGGATAAGCACTGAAGCTGGATGCAGCTTAGGGCAGAGACACCACGTGGTACCCTAATACAAAACACAACACTTAGGGGTACCCAAAACACTGGCAAATACTACCCCGAGCTCTCACCAATATTTACTACCAGAGTAGGTACACTTAAAAACGCCCCGTACTTAACTTAATGGTACAGGAACTTCAGGTAAGGGAAATAAGTAAGAGGAGAAGGGAGGAGAGTAGGGGTGCAGCCACAGAGTAGGTCTCGTCCCCACGAACGCCAGCCAGAAGAAGCACGCTCCTAGCGACCAGCTAGGCCTCCCGCATGTCGTGGTGCCGGAAGAAGCCTAATTGATCGTTCAGCTAAGCACATTAAAGATCTTCCCCTATGCAACGTATTGTTACTTTACAAATGATTAAAGTATTAGTAAACATAGTTGGTGCCTATGTTATTATTTAATAATCAACCCCAGCTCAATCTTTAAATGTTCTTTGAGAAACAAGAATAGTCTTACGTCTGGCAGGGAAGATATAAACAATTGACAATTGCCACTCGTGATGCGCTCAACTGTACTATAAGAAAGTTTAATAACTCAATTTTGACCTCTGGTTTTCACTGAAGAACCCAGGGTCGTAACAAATATCATAATAAACCAAACTCTAACATTTTCTTATGAAAGATGGGCCTTCTGTGGTAATGATCGTTGAGGGAATTCCGCCTGTAGGAAACACAATGGCAACAATGTTCTATATTTTTTAAAGGCAAAATATGGTCATTTTATTAAGGCAAAGGTAATTCTCTTTTATCAATAATTATTTCTATCGTCAGACTTTTCTGAGATGACGATGTGGTGGTGGGAGCGAGTGCTGTGGGGAGTGTGGCTCCTGGTGAACCTGCTACTCTCCCATAGCTACAGCGGTAACCTTATGTCCTACCTGGCAGTCAGGTACATACCCAAGCCTTACCCAACTATCCAAGAGTTTCTGGACGACCCGTCAGCCATCCTGGTATGGCAGCAGCACTCCTCCACTGAGCAGTACATACGGGTAAGCATGTGATGGCTGCTCGACCGCCCCATATAACAGAGATCCTACATAATCCTAGTTATAATGCTTACCTTCGCTGCATTAGGGAAGCTAAATGTAAATGGATCACTACTTACAAGAGCAGTAATTCTACGAGCAGCTTCTGTTATTATCGTTATTGACATCATTGGTACAAGTGTTCATATGGGTGTTAGTGAACACTGCTGTTTTCATTTCATCAACTTTTTTTGTATTCATAATGATCACAAAAACGTACTCCAAATTATATAAATTATTCGGACGAAAATAGAAATTTCTCTATATTATGCCAACTTTTGTTTCTCTTAATTAAAATTTTTTGCTTGTGTACATGTTTTCCAGTCACGGGGTTATGGTTTAACCCGGGAGCTGGCAGCCCTGGAGGAGAAGGGGCGGGTAATGCGCGTCTCTGTCAACCAGTTTTCCAGCAAGAATGAAGCAACGCTAGTCAGGCGAGCAGGCCGTGTGATCCTCTTCTTTGAGATTATCTTATACACTCTCCTCGGTCAAGAGTTCTCTAAATCAGGTTGATACAATGGAGAGACATTGCACTACAACACAAGTATTTAATTTTACAGCTCTGACAATTTTTATTATAATACAATGTTAAAGTTTTTTCTTTGTTATGGGTTAAAGTGATTCACATCTTTACATGGTTTCCTTTTTCACACAGGACGGTGCGAGTTTTACATCTTAAAGGAAAGGTTCAACCCCAGTATGGGTGGCATGATGGTTCCTAAAGACAGCCCTCTTCTAAGTGCTTTTAATGACAAGTATCAAAATAGTGTTCCTTTAATCAACTGTGTGTATGTCTTCGTGTGTGTGTGTGTGTGTGTACTCACCTATTTGTACTCACCTAGTTGTTCTTGCTGGGGTTGAGCTCTGGCTCTTTGGTCCCGCCTCTCAACCGTCAATCAACAGGTGTACAGGTTCCTGAGCCTATTGGGCTCTATCATATCTACACTTGAAACAGTGTAAGGAGTCAGCCTCCACCACATTACTTCCTAATGCATTCCATTTCCATTCCAACCACTCTGACACTAAAAAAGTTCTTTCTAATATCTCTGTGGCTCATTTGGGCACTCAGTTTCCACCTGTGTCCCCTAGTGCATGTGCCCCTTGTGTTAAATAGCCTGTCTTTATCAACCCTGTCGATTCCCTTGAGAATCTTGAATGTGGTGATCATGTCCCCCTAACTCTTCTGTCTTCCAACGAAGTGAAGTTTAATTCCCGTAGTCTCTCCTCGTAGCTCATACCTCTCAGCTCGGGTACTAGTCTGGTGGCAAACCTTTGAACCTTTTCCAGTTTAGTCTTATGCTTGACTAGATATGGACTCCATGCTGGGGCTGCATACTCCAGGATTGGCTTCACATATGTGGTATACAAAGTTCTGAATGATTCCTTACACAAGTTTCTGAATGCCGTTCTTATGTTAGCCAGCCTGGCATATGCCGCTGATGTTATCCTCTTGATATGGGCTGCAGCAGACAGGTCTGGCATGATATCAATCCCCAAGTCTTTTTCTTTCTCTGACTCCTGAAGAATTTCATCTCCCAGATGATACCTTGTATCTCGCCTCCTGCTCCCTACACCTATCTTCATTACATTGCATATGGTTGGGTTAAACTCTAACAACCATTTGTTCCTCCATTCCTTCAGCTTGTCTAGGTCTTCTTGAAGCCTCAAGCAGTCCTCCTCTGTCCTAATCCTTCTCAAAATTTTGGCACCGTCCACAAACATTGAGAGAAATGAATCTATACCCTCTGGGAGATCATTTACATATATCAGAAATAAGATAGGATTGTGTACAGAGCCCTGTGGGACTCCACTGGTGACTTCACGCCAATCTGAGGTCTCACCCCTCACCGTAACTCTCTGCTTCCTATTGCTTAGGTACTTCCTTATCCACTGGAGCACCTTACCAGATACTCCTGCCTGTCTCTCCAGCTTATGTACCAGCCTCTTATGCGGTACTGTGTGAAAGGCTTTCTGACAATCCAAGAAAATGCTGTCTGCCCAGCCTTCTGTTTCTTGCTTATTTTTGTCACCTGGTCATATTAAGTCAGTCACGCAAGATTTACCCTCCCTGAACCCATGTTGGCGATTTGTCACGAAGTCCCTTCTCTCCAGGTGTGTTGCCAGGTTTTTTCTCACGATCTTCTCCATCACCTTGCATGGTATACAAGTCAATGACACTGGCATGTAGTTCAGTGCCTCTTGCCTGTTGCCCTCTTTGTATATTGAGACCACATTTGCCGTCTTCCATATTTCTGGTAGGTCTCCCATCTCCAGTGACCTACTATACACTATGGAGAGTGGCAAGCAAAGTGCCTCTGCACACTTCTTCAGTACCCATGGCGAGATCCTGTCTGGACCAACAGCCTTTCTAACATCCAGATCCAGCAGGTGTCTCTTGACCTCCTCTCTCAAAATTTCGAACCCTTCCAAGGCCGCCTGGTTTACTTCCCTTTCTCCTAGCACAGTGACCTCACCTTGTTCTATTGTGAAGACCTCCTGGAACCTCTTGTTGAGTTCTTCACACACCTCTTTGTAATTCTCTGTATACCTGTCCTCGCCTGTTCTAAGTTCCACTACCTGTTCTTTGACTGTTGTTTTCCTTCTGATGTGACTGTGGAGTAGCTTTGGTTCGGTCTTGGCTTTGTTTGCTATATTATTTTCATATCTTTTCTCTGCTTTTTTTCTCACCCTGACATACTCATTCCTGATTCTCTGGTATCTCTCTCTGCTTTCTGGTGTTCTGTTATTCCGGAAGTTCCTCAACGCCCTTTTGTTCAGTTTCTTTGCTTCCATACATGCCCAATTATTCCATGGATTCTTCTGTTGCTTCTCGGATTTTTCCCTTTGGGCCGAGATGAACCTGTTTATTGCCTCCTGACACTTTTGGGTGACATAGTCCATCATCTCTTGTAAAGACTTAGCTCTGAGGTCTGTGTCCCAAGGTATTTCCCTTAGGAAACTTCTCATCTCCTCATAATTTCCCTTTCGGTATGCCAGCCTTTTGTTTCCTTAGTTCTTTTTGGGGGGAGATAATTCCTAGCTCTACCAGGTACTCAAAGTTCAATACACTGTGATCACTCATTCCCAAGGGTGCTTCCATCTTAACTTCCCTTATATCCCTCTCATTTAGGGTAAATATCAAATCAAGCATTGCTCGTACATCTTCTCCTCTCATTCTTGTTGGTTCCTTGATGTGCTGGCTTAGAATGTTTCTTGTTGCCACGTCCAGCAGCTTAGCTTTCCACGTTTCTGGTCCTCCATGCGGATCTCTGTTCTCCCAATCTATCCTCCCATGGGTGAAGTCTCTGATGATTAGTAGTCCAGATCCATTCCTGCTAGCAACAGAAGCTGCTCTCTCTATTATGTTAATGGTGGCCATGTTGTTTCTATCATATTCCTGTCTGGGTCTTCTGTCATTTGGTAGTGGATTATATATGATTACGACTATAATTTTTTGCCCTCCAGTTGTTATGGTGCCTTTTATGTTGTCACTGAAACCTTCACAGGCCTGAATAACCATCTTCTCAAAATCCGAGCCTTTTCTTACCAGCAGAGCTACACCACCACTACCTCTTCCTTCTCTCTCTCTTTCCTCAAAACATAATAGTCCTGTGGGAACACTGCATTTGTTATGATTTTCGTTAGCTTTGTTTCTGTGTGAGATATTATGTCTGGGTTTTCCTCTAGTACCCATTCTCCAAGTTTATTTGCTTTATTTTTAATTCCATCTATGTTTGTTTACATTGCCTTGAGGCTCATTTTCTTCTGTCCCTTCTAAAATCGCCTCCTTGGTGAGTGTTCTGCTGGTGGGGGGAAGCTGTTCCATGGGTGTGAGGAATTGTGAGGTGGATAACAGGGTCTCAGAGGATACTTTGATGAGGGATGGGGGGTAAAGTGAAGGGGGAGGGACAGGGTGGGTATGGGGAGAAAGAGGAGGGAGAGCAGGAAGGAAAAGGGGGAGGAGGGGAGGGATAGAAGTGTGGGGGATTGGGTGTGTGGGGAGGGAGATTTGGCTGAGTATTTGAGTGGGGGTAGGGAGAGTTTGGAGTAGGTAGATTTTCTATGCTGAGGAGGGTGGTGGGCTATATGCTGGTGTTACTGGCTAGTGTGTGTGTGTGTGTGTGTGTGTGTGTACTCACCTATTTGTGTTGCTGGAGGTTGAGCTCTGGCTCTTTGGTCCCGCCTCTCAACCGTTGTTGGAAATAAACAAACATTTAATTGCCATTGTATGCTAGACATAGCATTTATTAATCCTACTAATTTGTTGAATTAACAGAAATTAATATTTTCCTATCTGCGCGTCATTTACCAAATTCTTCCCACTTAGAATGGCCGTATTGCATCAGATAATACCCAGCAGAGGTATAAATACTATCATCATGCCAAAGGATTGAATAATATTCTTTACAAGAATTACTAACCGACAATATAACCATTAGTGATCTAATAACAACGTGTTATCAGCCAAAAGATCACTACATAACAGTATATCTGTTATCTTAAATCAACATGGAGGAAGCAGAAATTTCTCTCCATTTCTCGTTTACTGTTTGACGAGATTTTAAATAATATCTAACTCCCTATAATTGCAACTCTAGTCTTATTGCCTCATTAAGTAGAGTAATTACAAGGAAAAGAATTTTCCGTTTCTACTCTGAAACATGTTTGCATATTTGAGTCAGGTTGTGGGAGAGAGGAGGTGCACATTGGACTTGCTTTCGACGTTACCTGGAGTGAGGAGCGTCATTACTTTCTAGCACACACGTGATCGGCCTTTGCAGTTAATTGGCCTCGAGTACATTAATAAGTGGACAACAATGAATTCTGTGACTGTTGTGACTCCATCTGCGATCCTAGGATCGTATCGGCGAACACCAACACAGTTAAGTGGCGATTAATAGTTATACGAAGCTTTCTTTACTTATTTTTAACCATTAGTTCGTTGTTAGCACGTGTTCCCTCCTCTAAATACAAGTGAGTCCCCAGTGAACGAATTTACCTCTTTCATGACTGATAATTGCGTATTTAATAGGGTGTAAGTAGAATCTACATTTTATTGGTTTTGCAGAGTGTGTGTACTCCATCTGAGGAGAGATCAACTCCCATGCCATGCTTGGTGGATGCATGTTCTAGCAGGTTCCAGACGATGCCACCCCAACACTTGTGCTATTGTTCACTGTCACAGCTAAAAGGCTGAACCTAATTTAGTTCTCTACTAACCTCTTAACCTGTGGAAACTGTAATATTATTTGATTGTATAAGCCCCATAAATTTTGGGCATATTTTTTTTGTCAGTTACTAACACATTGTCAGGAACAATTATTTCTGTCATGCTGATTATAGCATTTTTTACCATTGATTAATTTAAGTTCTACTGAGATAATTGAATCATTGAATATTTAATTAATTTCTGATTTATATATTTCTTAGTAAATTTCACTAAACCCTTGATGATGAACCAGCATCAATTAAGTGTACTAGATAAGTATTAATTTCTGGTATTAACCCCCCAATTTGGTTTGGGAATGTTTAACTCTTGAGTAATAATTATTCTTATAGTCCTTTAATGCTCCATAAATAATTCTTGATGATTATACCATCCATAGGCACTGGTATCTCAGTCCATTTTATTGCATTAGTTATCTGTTTCTCTTTTCAGTAAAAAAAAAAAGGTGGACCTTCGAGTATTTCGATTTAATTAATTAAATATCCATTATACTGAGAGTTAGATTTCCCACACTAAAATTTGGTCCTTCGAACCAGATACATTAATAATGTTATAAATATTTTAGTGAGCAGTTTACTAAATCAAATTTGCTGGTCCTATAACCTATGATTAACTAATCATTACTAATTACCATGTGTAGTACTTTTAGGCTATACATATTTCATTATATAAGGCTACCATCAGTGTACCCCATATGTTAGCCTAATCCACACCAATTTATAATGAACATTTGCTGTCCATACTTCATGTATAAGGTAGCACTAGTGGGACACAGTCAGTTACCCATGGCACTCAGACCTATACCTCACACTGAGGTACGAATTTTCAGGACACCAGGAGCAACAGCTCAACACTTATAATAATTCTACATTAACACTTGCGTTAGATTGGCCTCACCATCTAACTATAATTTATTTAGGTGGTAATGACATCCATCCTACTCGGCACCCAGCTGAAGTAATTCATCATCTTAAAACAATAATTTCCTCATTTAAACTTATTAGCAGTTCAGTAGTGTTCACGTTAGTAGAACCTCGCCAACTAAGTAATGATAATCGTTGGGGAGTAAGTCCAGAATACTACCAACGTGCTGCTAAATACATTAACTTTCAGGTGAGGAAAAGAGTACGATTGGATGCCACTTGCATACAATTTACAGCCAGACCATATAGGCAAAACCTGGCATCAGATGGTGTGTACCTGTCAGGTGAGTGTAGGTCAAATGCAGTTGACAAATTAGTTAACACTATCAACCATCACAGAATGTTGTGGCTGGCAAGCCAAATTTAGCTCTATATATTTAATCTTTCACTTTTGTGTTTAAATGTACATTTTTATATAACCAAAAATATAAAAATCCAAAAACACAGCACACTTATATTCACATTACTGCACCAACAGTTATTTATGCCAACCTTTATTAGGTAGGAATATAGACTGTGGTTGTGCTAAATTTTGCACAAATGCATACTAAATAATTTAGTAGTTTCTTAAATTAAAATATAAATTATTTCATCTAGTTCTGAAATAGACAGTAGTGTACATTCATAATATTTACTATTGTGCTGACCCTAATCAGGGTGGGATTTATCCTCATTATATTATGTATTGTTGTGCTGACCCTAAAATAGGGTGGGATACATAACCATTCAATAAGTAATTTACCATATTATTATTTCACACCTTTTGAGTGCTACTGAATGCTCACTATTCCATCGAATGGTTATAATGAAGAGCTAGACAGACGAAATTCCAATAATGACATTCAAGTACCACTCAAATCCTAGTTTTTTGTTGTTAGGTAGGTAAATTTAACCTCCAAAGAAGTAGTGCATAGCCTAGTCAGAATTATTTAGGCTACCTACCAAATATTTGCCAACAAATATGCAAGTACCCAAGCTACTTCTGCAATACCTATTCAAGTCCTGTGAAACTTGGGCATAAAGCCAACATGACTACTCCTGAGAAGTCAAGGAGTACCTACATAGGTCTTAAAGGACATTTAACCAGACTGCTCAATAAGTCTGAAACATTGTCCAGACTCCCGTTGATTACAACAAATTAGAAGTGCCTCTGAGAGTGGCTGATCTCAAGTTTGATCAAATTAGGTCTACAAACAAGTCTTCTATCGCTGTACTAAATGATGCAG
Organism: Procambarus clarkii; assembly: GCF_040958095.1. Lineage (NCBI taxonomy): Eukaryota > Metazoa > Arthropoda > Malacostraca > Decapoda > Cambaridae > Procambarus > Procambarus clarkii. Next base: position 12,511,906 of record NC_091222.1, read on the forward strand.
ACAGTGATCCTGAGGACATAGACCAAGCTATAGCTGAAACATCTCAATATGAAGATGACACCCAAGACAAGTTTAATGTTCTACATGATATAGTAGATAAACATAAACTGAATCCAAATGTCAATGTATCTCAATCCAGTGTATTACTACCAGAGGCTCGTTTACCTACTCTATACTTGCCTACATTTGCTGGACTGGATGAAGAAAACTGGGATTCATTATGGACTTCATTTGAGGTTCATATTCACTCGAAACCTTCTATTGATAAGGTATCAAAATTTTCTTACCTAAACAGCCTTCTCAAAGGGGAGGCTAAGAAGGTAATAAACAACTTAGCTCTCACAGAGAGTAATTTTGCTGAAGCTATCAGACTGTTATGATAATAAATAATAATAATAATAAATTTTTATTCAGGTAAGGTACATACATACATGGTAAGATACAAAAGTTGATGGATTTAGAGATAGAGCTAATACATACAATGCCTAAAGCTACTATTACGCAAAGCATTTCGAGCAGGAAAAACACTAAGACTAGAACTTAATACTAATTGAGATTAAAGTATAAATTGTGTTGAGAAAAAATAAGAAAAAATGGAAAAAAGGGAGTGGGGGGGGGGGGAACATGGCAGAAAAAAAACTAAATACAATTTGGTCAACAAAACAGCATTCTTTAAAAATAGAAGACATGGGTTGACATTTTGGGAGTGAGGTAGGTTACATTGAGTTAATTAGGTAGTACTTAGTTTTTATCTTCAACTGGTTGGGAGAGGTACAGTCTTTGACATAATTGGGAAGGTCATTCAACATTCGAAGTCCCTTGATTTGTAAAGCATTTCTAGTTTGACTTAAGTCGTACTCTTGGAATATCAAATAGGTATTTGTTGCTGGTGTGGTGATCATGGGATTTGTTTCAACCTTCTAGGAAGCTTTTAAGGTCAGGACTGACATTATAGTTAAGAGTTTTATATATATAAAATACACATGAGAGGATGTGCAGGGATTTAAAATCTAACATATTCAGAGATTTGAGTAAGGGTTCCAAGTAATGTCTGGGGCCAGAGTGAGATATTGTCCTAATTGCAGCTTTGTGTTGAGTAATTAGAAGACGTAAATGATTTTGGGTAGTAGAACCCCAAGCACAAATACCATAGTTTAGATAAGGATAGATGAGAGAATAATAGAGTGTCACCAGATCCGGGTGAGGTATATAATATCTGATCTTAGAAAGAATGCCAACAGTTTTTGAAACTTTTTTTGATATATTTAGAATGTGTCCCTGGAAATTCAGCTTGCTGTCAATGAGAACGCCAAGGAATTTGCCATCTACTTTGTTACAAATTTGGGTATTGTTAATCCTGAGAGTTATTTGGTCTGAGGATTTATTGCCAAACACAATATAGAAAGTTTTGTCAATACTGACGGTGAGTTTGTTGGCAGTTAGCCAGTGATGGACTTTATTTAGCTCAGGATTCACTGTGACATTTAGAGCAAGGGGGGGTCAGGACTGGAGTAAATGAAGGTCGTATTGTCAGCGACCCGACCATCTGGTGTTAAAGTTGAATTAGTTCAACACAGAGTTAAATATAACTAATCTCTATTATCAATTGCTAGACATGAATGCACCAAGTAACAGACCAGATTCTCTTCAGACTCTTAGGTTGGAAGTAGAATCTCTAGTGAAAACTTTAGGTACTAAAGTTAATGTACCAGCTTCTGAATGGTCTATTAAGTTTCTTTTACAGAGGAAACTTCCTCGTAGTGTTTTAGCAGAAATCTGCTCTCACTACAAAACTGAGTTTCTCACGCTCGATCAAATATTTGTGGGTTTAAGAATCACGGTCAATGGGCTAAAAACTCATGATAAAATTTAACCTGGGTCCAAGCAGCCTAATACTGAGAATTCAGTTAAAACAAAATCGACTTTGAATAAGTCCAGTAAATTCAAACCTAAGCTTACTCCATCCGCTAGAAAGAGGAGTAGTAATATAGGTATTTCTTCTCTATCTCCCTCTGAAACTATAGTTGATGCATCTAATAAGAAGACAAATCCCACGAGGGAGAGAGTGTTTGTTCCGTGAACAAGAACATATCACTTATAAGTGTAGTGTTTATCCTAATTTTAATGCTAGGATTAAACTCCTGCAAGATTTGCACAGATGCACTAAGTGCATGGGCTCTCATGAACCCACTGATTGTGTAATCACTTTACGTTTGTGCAGCAAGGGTGCACATCATTATGCCTTGTGTAGAAAGGCTCAATTAAATTCCATGAACCCTCATAAGGATTCTACCAATTCAACTTCAGTTCAATACTGCAAAGTGCATCAGGAGGTTAATGTGCTTGCAACTGAGTCAGGCAACAATATTACTTTGCCCACGGCTCAATTAAAGTTAATTAACAAGAAATCTAGTGTTAATACTAGATGTCTTTTCGACCAAGGTTCACAGAAGACCTTTATCACCAAACACTTAGTTGAACAGCTGAAATTAAAAACTGCCAACCGAGTGAAACTAAATATCTCTGGTTTCTTGGCTAATAAGGGAACCTGTGAATACCAAGTAGTCAAGTTACTGGTACGACTGGGAAGTTCCACTAACCCAATACATGCAGTAGTTGTGGACAAGATTCCTTCTGACCTGCAGGTCACGGGTCTTACTGTAAAACATCTCAAACGCAATGGCATGAGGCTAGCTGACTACAAAATAAATTCAGACTGTCTCAGTGACGTTGGTATCCTTATTAGAGCTGAGTATTATTACAGATTTGTAACTGGATGCACCAGGCAACTTGGTATGAATTTGTTGTCATCTGCTGGAGGCAAGTTGCTAACAGGATCGGTGCTTTTCCAGCAAAAATCTGCATCAATTGCCAAACAACCAAACAATTCTGTAGTGGCGTGACTAGGCTCGGAGCAGTTACCCCTACAGATCAGAGAGATATCTAAAGACAATGAGTCTAATCCCCCCGTGTTTAAATAGTGCGATTTAGACACTTTAGGTATTGTCCCTGAGAAGCCTAGTTCAGATGATACATGTACTTACGAGCAATACCTGGATACGGTTGTATATAAAGACAAACAGTACTGGGTGAGACTGCCACGGAAGTTGAATCACTCACAACTTCCAGTTTATTATTTCATGGCAGCTTCCCGATTAAAGTTTCAATTAATAAGGTTACAGAAACAAGCTGATAATTAAATTTGTATCATAAATTGATACAACAACTCCATAGTAAATTTATTGAAGTTGTTGATAATGATGACCATAAAACAGGTCACTATTTACCACATCACACTGTAATGATAGAGTCAATGATGACACCAATGCGAATCGTCTTTAACTGCAGTGCCAAAATAAAGGCAAAGAGCATGTCATTGAACGAGTGTTTACAAACTGGACCTAGCCTAACACAAAGGCTACATGATGTACTACTACGATTCCGCTCTGGTATTTACGCTTATACTGCAAATATCAGTAAAGCCTTCTTAAGAGTTGGGCTACAAGAAGAGGATCGTAATTTTACTAAATTTTTCTGGATCAAGGATCCACAGGATACTAATAGTGACGTCATCACTTACCGGTTTGCTTCCATGCTATTTGGGGCAATATCTTCATCGTTTCTCCTTCAAGCTTCGTTGGATACACATTTGAAGAAATCAAATAGTCCATATAAAGCCGAAATCAGTAACAACCTTTATGTGGACAACTTCCAGGCAACCACTAATAATGAAACTAAATTGGTAGAAATTTACAATGAGGCTAACCGTGAGTTACTAGGAGCCAATATGCCTCTACAATCATGGGCCTCTAATAATAAGGATGGGCACATGTATGAGCAAGTAGATGGGGGCACCATGGGTTCTCCCCTAGGTGTCCTGTTTGCGAACTTCTACATGGGTACCATCGAACAAAAGGTCTTAGTCGACATGAACTTGAAACCGGTCATATACTGCAGGTATGTTGAAGACATTTTTACACAGGTACCTGATGTCAGACATCTGCAGGAGCTGAAGGAGGCATTTGAGCGGAATTCTGTGCTACGTTTCACTTATGAGATGGAGAAGAATGGGAAGCTGCCCTTTCTAGATGTAACAGTCATGGAAAGGAGCGGAGGTTTCCACACTGCAGTCTACACTAAGGAAACAAACATAGGAATGTGCATCAATGCCATCAGTGACTGCCCAGACAGGTACAAGAGAAGTGTCGTTAACGCTTATGTCGACCGTGCTCTCAGCCACAACTCAGGATGGAAGCAAGTCGATGAAGAACTCTGTAGGGTAAGGCAGGTCCTAGTCAACAACCGCTTCTCCAATGGTTTCATTGAAGACATCATAATAAGGAAGGTGAAACGCCATGCAACCTCTGAAGAGACAACTAACAAAACACCTGTACCCCCTATTAGACTATTTTACAGGAACTTCTTTTCCACAGCTCATAAAACGGAGGAAAGGGTCCTGAAAGATATTGTTAATAGAAACGTTATCCCTACAGAAAAAAATCAGAAGATAAAATTGAGGATCTACTATAAAACCAAGAAAACGGCCAACCTACTCATGAGAAACTCTCCAGACACAAAGCAGAACGCTTTAAAAGAGACCAATGTCGTCTATGCCTTCAAATGCCCACTTGGGGACTGTAAGCCTCAAAGAATTCAGTAAATAGGCAAGACAACAACATCTCTTTCCAGGCAATTAACGATGTATAAGCAACAGGGCTCCATTAAGGAACATATAATCTCTTCCCACAACCAGACCATCACCAGAGAAGTCTTAACAAAAAACACGGAAATCATTGATAGACACAGCGATAGCAGGCGGCTTGATATCTGCGAGGCACTACACATTAAGAAGTTGACACCAGCAATCAACAGCCAATTAATGCACAACTATATTCTACCCACTTCAAGACTCCGCACAAATATAGAAGCATCAAGAAATATGGGCCAATAGGCCCTTTGCAGTTACTTTCATTCATCCCTTAACTTACAAAATTTTATACCCATTGTTTCGTGTTCTGTCTTGTGTTGAAAGATTGTTTTCACCTCATCCAAAACTGTTGTAACATATCACCTTACCCAAATGCAGGTATAAAATCGAAGCTGTTTGAACTCTATTCAGTTATAGTTACCTTGCCTTACCTTGAGGTTACCTTGAGGTGCTTCTGGGGCTTAGCGTCCCTGCGGCCCGGTCGTCGACCAGGCCTCCTGGTTGCCGGACTGATCAACCAGGCTGTTGGACGCGGCTGCTCGCAGCCTGACGTATGAGTCACAGCCTGGTTGATCAGGTATCCTTTGGAGGTGCTTATCCAGTTCTCTCTTGAACACTGTGAGGGGTCGGTCAGTTATTCCCCTTATGTGTAGTGGAAGCGTGTTGAATAGTCTCGGACCTCTGATGTTGATAGAGTTCTCTCTCAGAGTACCAGTTGCACCTCTGTTTTTCAACGGGGGTATTCTGCACATCCTGCCATGTCTTCTGGTCTCATGTGATGTTATTTCTGTGTGCAGGTTTGGGACCAGCCCCTCTAATATTTTCCACGTGTAAATTGTTATGTACCTCTCCCGCCTGCGCTCAAGGGAGTACAGTTTTAGGCTCTTTAGTCGGTCCCAATAGTTTGGATGTTTTACTGAGTGGATTCTAGCAGTAAAGGATCTCTGCACGCTCTCCAGGTCAGAAATTTCTCCAGCTTTGAAAGGTGCTGTCATTGTGCAGCAGTACTCTACTCTAGAGAGCACAAGCGTTTTGAAAAGTATCATCATCGGTATAGCATCTCTAGTGTGAAAAGTTCTTGTTATCCAACCTGTCATTTTTCTTGCAGTTGTGACGGCTACTTTATTGTGTTCTTTAAAGGTAAGGTCATCCGACATGAGTACACCAAGATCCTTTACATTGCCTTTTCGTTCTGTTATGATTTGCCTGAGTTAGGTACGTGGTTTCTGTTAGTTGTGTGTGTAAACTAAAGTCTTTGAAAATGTAACAAGTTTTACAAAACGCGTTCAAGTGTCGCGCCAGAAAAGAAATAAAAATGAATTTTGGAGAATTGATTTTTCAGTTACCATCAACAGTGAAAAGAAATATAAGAAACAGAGAAAATTCGTGTTAGAATTATTAATCTTACTTTTTCGGTCATATTTAAAATATATATATATATATATATATATATATATATATATATATATATATATATATATATATATATATGTCGTACCTAGTAGCCAGAACGCACTTCTCGGCCTACTATGCAAGGCCCGATTTGCCTCATAAGCCAAGTTTTCCTGAATTAATATATTTTCTCTAATTTTTTTCTTATGAAATGATAAAGCTACCCATTTCATTATGTATGAGGGCAATTTTTTTTTATTGGAGTTAAAATTAACGTAGATATATGACCAAACCTAACCAACCCGACCTAACCTAACCTAACCTATCTCTATAGGTTAGGTTAGGTTAGGTAGCCGAAAAAGTTAGGTTAGGTTAGGTTAGGTAGGTTAGGTAGTCGAAAAACAATTAATTCATGAAAACTTGGCTTATTAGGCAAATTGGGCCTTGAATAGTAGGCCGAGAAGTGCGTTCTGGCTATTAGGTACGACATATGTCTATATATATATATATATATATATATATATATATATATATATATATATATATATATATATATATATATATATATATATATATATATATATATATATATGTCGTACCTAATAGCCAGAACGCACTTCTCAGCCTACTATTCAAGGCCCGATTTGCCTAATAAGCCAAGTTTTCATGAATTAATGTTTTTTCGTCTACCTAACCTACCTAACCTAACCTAACCTAGCTTTTTTTGGCTACCTAACCTAACCTTACCTATAAATATAGGTTAGGTTAGGTTAGGTAGGGATGGTTAGGTTCGGTCATATATCTACGTTAATTTTAACTCCAATAAAAAGAAATTGACCTCATACATAGAGAAAAGGGTTGCTTTATCATTTCATAAGAAAAAAATTATAGTAAATATATTAATTCAGGAAAACTTGGCCTATTAGGCAAATCGGGCCTTGAATAGTAGGCTGAGAAGTGAGTTCTGGCTACTAGGTACGACATATATATATATTTATATATATATATATATATATATATATATATATATATATATATATATATATATATATATATATATATATATATATATATGTGTGTGTGTGTGTTTTTTTCTTAAAAAAAGTTTGTGAGGGTACCACCTCTGGTGCCAATGTGGGGACCCATAGCCTCGGAGAAGAAAATAAAAAGTATTCAGAGGAGACCTTGTGGTTTCTCTGAACACTAATATTATCTTCTCCTACCACCCCCATTCTTTTGTATGTACACATATATATTTACTTTATTTGAACTTTGTTACAAAAAAGGAGATACATATGGGTTACAAAGATGGTTATCATAGGTTGTCGAGTTCCTCCAGCTCCTCAGACGGCGGGCAGGAACTCTGGATGCAGTGCGCATTTCCCCTCTGTATCGCCACACTGAGGCGCTGGAAAAGAAAGCTTGCAGCTCTTGGGTCCCTTGTTGTTTCAATGAGCCTAGAACCCAGTTCCTTCAAAAAACTGGTAGCACTTTTACCCCAGGCGCCGAGTGTCTCAGAAGCAATGGGGACAAAATTGTAGTGGTGATCCAGTTCTCTATACTTACGGGATTTGGCTGCTTCCCTGTGGGTGGCAGCGCCACCTGGTTGTGCAACACTGAGGTGAATGTAGGTGTTAGCCAGGGTTGATACGCACGTGTAGTCCCATACCAACTGCTTGCCATTCTTCCAGGGGTTCACTGTGATACCATCCGGGCGACCAATAGGAGCATCAGAGTTACGGGGCGTTAGGTAACGGGGCTCTCTTTCAGCTGAGCATCCAGCTGTGGTGAGGCTCCTCTTGATGATGTCGTTAACTTCACTGTGCCTCGAGTGCCATCCCCCTGTGCTTTGGCAGAGTAGGCCATGGTGGCCGTACCTGTCAGCCACCACCTCGCCACAAATACACCTATATCTGGTGTGGATTGGGGCAGCAAGGTGGAGGGCCACAGCAATTCGGAGGGCGTGTGGTGTGAGACGCATGCCAGTTGCCGACATTGGGGCTGTTAACAGGAAATCCCCTGCATGTGGTGCTGCTACTGCTGTGAGGCGAGCAATGTCGTGTTGTGTTGTTGCAGCACCCAGGCACTCTGCAGCAACTTGGTCTACAATAGGGCCATCCCAGCTGGATTGCTTGTGGGCTTTTGGGGATGGTGGTTGAGGTGATTTGCCTGCACGAGAGGCCCACTCTGTGGCACAGCGTGTAAAATTGGGATCATGTACACCTGCCAGCTGATGTAAGTGGGCAGGTAGAATTTCCTTCACAAGGTCGTCGGATGCTGATAAGGAGGACAGGAAGGCTGGAACAGCGATTTGCGTTGCTGTTCGAACTCCGAGGCCCCCCAAGTCTTATGGGAAGAGAGGCTTGTTTCCACTGTAGGTCATCGAGAGAGAGGTTAAGGGCTTTTTCTAGCATTGATTTTAGTAACTGGTCATACTCACTTAGTTTTTGGCTACTGTAAGATGGTGAACACCTCAGAAAGTAGGTTAACCTGGGGAGGGACAGACATCTGGTGATGAGGTAAAGTGCATCATGAGCATCAATATCCTCAATCCTCCCATCCATCCTCTTAAGGTCGGCAATTTTCTTATCAAGGACCTCATCGATGGCTTTCAACCCCAAGGAAGCTCCTAGGAGTGTGCTGTCTTCAGGTTTAGTTTTATGGATATTTGGCAGAAGACCCTCTATTCTCTCTACGATGCCCTGGTTGGAACATATTATTTCACATTTAGAAGGGTTCAGGGTGAGGCCTAAAACTGCACCATGCTCCTGGATTTTTCTGATGTCCTCCAGGATTGAGTCTTGGGAACCAGCTAGGGTACCATCATCCAAGAACCAGATGTTAAGCTCGCTGGACAGGACCTCTGTGACTTGTTTGATGACTAAGCAGAAAAGGAGAGGAGCAAGGGGGTCACCCTGTTGGACGCCTTCTCGCGAGTCAATTTCATGTTCGCCAAAAAGTAGCTTAAGATCCATACTGTAGCATGAAAGTACAAAAGGGTAGAGGGAAGGGAAATGACTATGAACCGTACGGAGTACAGCATCCCTCCGCACCAAATTGAAGGCGTTTTTGAAATCTAGCTTGATAAGGGCCTTTTCGTCCGTAATGTTGGCGATGAAGGCTCGAGCTATATGGGCTGCCGCCTCACACCCTTGTGGAATTCCAAACCCGAGCTGTTTTGGCTTCAGCATGTTGGCCGCTGCATCACTAACTGTTCTTGCAGCTGCCTTTGCGACGAGACGCCGGAGAGAATTGCCTACAGCTATTGGCCTGATGCTTCCATCCTTTTTCTTTAGAGCACAGAGAGATGCTCCAAAAAAGATAGGTCTTATGGACGCTGGTATGCTGCCAGCTAGACATGTGTTGGTGAATCTGGTTAGTTCCTCCAAGAGGTTCTTTGCAATGTCACCCAGTGCAGGGTTGAGCATTTGCTTGAGGTGGTTGGGTTTTAGTCCTGTGAACCCACCTGCTGATCCTGTAGGGAAGGACATGGCTGCTTTATGGACCACAGATTATATATATATATATATATATATATATATATATATATATATATATATATATATATATATATATATATATATTACGGCCCTACTGGGATGCAACCGGGTTCTTCTCTGATGTTAGTAGAGTTTGGGAATCCGGCCCCAAGTTAGTAGAGGCTTTCAAGGGATGTGTTCCGTAACGCAAGTCAAATTAAAGGGGGAGGGATACAAATGTTCCAATTTATATATATATATTCACCACCACTATAAATAAATATATAACAGTTGCACACAGGGGTTATTACTACACGATTATGTACAAGCTTGTCTTCCTCCGAAGACACAGGATGCTCCACGGTGCTCACGATGAATCCTCTATAATTCTCTTGGCGAATCTACCCTGGCCACAGGCCAGCCAAATCACAGTTCCACTGGGTGCTCCATCGTGGAGGCCTTCAACCACAATCCAGTCTGTAGCTGGCAGGTTCCAATCAGCTCCGCTGTGTAGGCCACTCCACGACCGATACTAGGGTTGCGAGCCCTAGGCAGGAGCCTCGTGTGATCCCGCTGATCACACTCCTCACTAAGCACCACAGTGGCTAATCTCTTCCACCAGCCAGCCCCGGATAAGGCGATTCCTGATACTGTCACTTCACAGGCAGGCTAATACTCTCGACAGAGTTCATCAGGGGGTGACTCACAGCTTCTTCAGCAGACTTGTGAAGAGACCTTGGCTGCCTTGGGTAGACTGATCCAGGTCGACTCTGCAATCAGAAACGTCATTAGTACAGGGACGCTCTAGGGATCCTCACTTACAAGCTTAGACACAAACGTCCACCTATTTGCTCCATAGATGTCGTTCACTGTCTAAGCGCCACCTCACCAGTGGTCAGCAGCGGCTATGTTATGAGCTGATTAAGACGGGAATCCAGCACCTGTGGCCGGTATATTCCATCCTCACTAGATGGCGTTGTCCATTTGGAGGGGGTTTCGGGAACGGACTCACAGATGGCGTTGTTGTCACTGCTCCGTGCTCCGACGATGGACTCGGGTCCGTAACACCTTCCCACCAAAAAAGAATTTGGTTTGGGTTTCTATAAAAGGGAAAACAAACCAAATTAGTGCGTGGGTACAACTCCAAATGGACTCACATAAACAATGGACTGGAGTGGCGAGGATGTCTTGTCCGCAAAACTGTCCTAATGGGAAACTCTGGCACAAAGTAAACTTGAAGATGGTAGGCAATGACCTGCCTGATGTGACTTCCCACTCCTTCACTGAGATGTTAATCAGGGGCATAACCATCTCACGTGCCTCGGGTAAGGACCGGTACAGACGCGATCTGGGGTGAATCGACACCTCCCTGTGTCGTGGCACCGTTGATGGCTGGTCACAGACGGCATTTCTTGTACCGGTCCGGTAGTCCTTCAGGGAGACGGGAACCTGGAATACAGGGGTCTGATAATTTAGAGTGACAGCGATAGTTGTTAAGTCAGAACTTACAGCATAACTGCTCAACAAAGCTGCTTGTACATTGAAGATGGTGTTCGCTCTGCCACCGTCAGGTCGACCAACGTTCCGTATAACGCCGAATCCAGGTTCGGCTATCACGCGGGGAGTGTCAACCTGTTGGAAACAGTTACTCGTAATATCATATCCCATACCTCCTGTATCCACCATCACCTTCCAGGTCCCTTCTTCGACTGCAATACTCACAGTGCAAGTCTCTAATCCCTGGGGTCTCTTCGCGATGTTCATGGGAGCCATCATCTGTCGGGTCGTCCACTGGTCCTTACTTAAAATACACATGAGAACAAAACAAAATACCGCCAAGAAACATTTGGCTAACTTAGGGATAAATTTCATGAGCCTGTAATGTCCATAGCCGGCTATATCCATTAGCCTGGTTTGGACCGAAGAGGGCACTAGAACCTTCGCGCATACCTCACATACCTCTGACGTCTGGGGAATCTCTGGCCGGTTCAGTATACATTGTACTTTGCCATACCGCAAGTACTCATCCGCCTACACTCCAGACTCTTGGGTATCTGTGGGTGCTTGTACACGAGGCCTCTCTTCTTGCTCAGTCGCTTCTGTCACTATAACCTCATGTTTCTTGTCGGGAGAAGAATCAGGAGACTCTGCTAGAATGCTGTCAATCTGTTGGGTAGAGGAAGGATTAAACAGGTTAAGTAGTTGTTTGTCTGCCTGTACCTGGATATTACCAATGCCTGCTGTTACCTCAGACCTTCTTGCTGTTTCGGCTGACTCGTCCACAATCTTGGGATGATTGTTGTTCCAATCAGTCACCAAGTCGTTGGCTAGTATCACGTCAATCCCAGCTGCAGGCAAGGTATCAACTACTGCCAACGCACATGTGCCGCTGAAGTAAGGCGAGTCTAGATGTACCGACACTAAGGGGGCAACATACCGCGTCATAGGAAACCCAACCAGGACAACCTTTGGTCTCCCGTCTATACTCACTCCCTCGGGTAACGAGTCTCACGATCAGGGACTGGGCTGCTCTACTATCTCTGAGCACTACAACTGATCTACCAGTATTATCACTCGTTACATACCCGCCTGAAGTGTGAGGGGCAAACAATCCTGGTCCTTCCTGACTAGTCATCAGAGACTGTGTTCCCACTGGTGGTGTTACACAGCCCATCAGCATCACCTCCCTACGTGGACCGCTACCTCTTCTGCCTCGGCACATAGCAGCAACATGCCCTTTCTGCCCACAAGTCCAACACACTACATTCCTTCTCGGACTACGTGTTTAGGACTACTAGGACTAGTCCTTCGAGGGCTACTTGGGGGCGTCTTCATAGCGCTTTGTGGGACGGGTCTCTCCTCTTCCTGACGAGGCTTGCCAAACAGACGTGGGTAATTCTTAGGGACATACCTAGTGGAAGACCTATGCGTCAAGATGTATTCTTCAGCCATAGTGGCTGCTGCACTTAAGGTCTCTACCTGTTGTTCTTCTAAGTACGTTTTCAGATCCCCTGATAGACAGTCTTTGAAGTCCTCTAACAGTATGAGCTGCTCGAAATCTTCTTTGGTCTCCACCTTCCGAGAAGCACACCACTCTTGAAAAAGCCGTTCCTTGATGGTCGCAAACTCGGTGAACGTGTGCTCCGAGGTCTTTTTCAGGTTTCTGAATTTCTGCCTGTAAGCCTCAGGTACCAATTGGTAAGCCATGAGCACTACCTTCTTCACCTTGTCGTAATCGCCGGAGTCATCAAGGGACAACGTGGAGTAGGCAATTTGGGCCTTCCAAGTCAAGACGGACTGGGAAGTATCATGATGGCCCAATTTTCTTTTGGCCACTCCAAAGAGGCTGCGACTTTCTCGAAGGCTGCGAAGAACTTCGAAACTTCCTTCTCGTTGAACTTCGGGACCATTTTGATGTTCCTTACCGGATCGAAACTACTTGTGTCCGTTGTTTGCCTCCGACACCTAATCGCAATACTTCTAACTCATGTTGTCTCTCTTTTTCCTCGCTGTCTCGTCGTTCTTGCCTGTCTCTCTCTTCTCTTTCTCTTTCTAATTTTAAACGCCTCATCTCCATTTCTTTATCTTTTAATTCTCGTTCTAATTCTAATTTCTTCCATTCTATCTCACGATTTATTTCCAAGGCACGCATTTTGACAGTTAGAAAGCTTATATTCAGCTCATCTGCATCACTTTCAATGTCACTACCCTTATCTTCCTTTTCAGTGGAAGCTACTTCCTCACTTTCTTTTGTAATTTGTGCCTCGCTTTCCTGTTTCTCCTCGGCCTTCAAATGTTTGTGAACCTTCGACGAGATCTCAAAACGGGAATCACTTGCACGTATCTTAATCTCCAGATAGGCACTCACTAGTAAAGTTCTTGTTTTCCCAGATATTTCAATCTGGCAAGACAGTCCTCCTTGTTCAGAAAGGCCTGAACATCGTCCAGATCGTCGATAGTCACTTTTCCGGCCATTGTCACTTAAGTGGTGCACGAGCACTTAACACACCGAGCACTGTACTACGCCAATATTGCACTTAATCACACCGGGCACCGCACAGGACGTATAATGTCCTAATAATTACAAACAGGGGGAATTATTTACAGGGAATTGCGCTACATCACCACCCCTGTCAAACAAACTTGACAAGAGGTCGGATCCCGCTGGGGATGCCAATTATGTTACGGCCCTACTGGGACGCAACCGGGTTCTTCTCTGATGTTAGTAGAGTTTGGGAATCCGGCCCCAAGTTAGTAGAGGTTTTCAAAAGATGTGTTCCGTAACGCAAGTTAAATTAAAGGGGGAGGGATACAAATGTTCCAATTTATATATATATATATTCACCACCACCATAAATAAATATATAACAGTTGCACACAAGGGTTATTACTACACGATTATGTACAAACTTGTCATCCTCTGAAGACACAGGATGCTCCACTGTCCTCACGATGAATCCTCTATGATTCTCTTGGCGAATCTACCCTGGCCACAGGCCAGCCAAATCACAGTTCCACTGGGTGCTCCGTCGTGGAGGCCTTCAACCACAATCCAGTCTATAGCTGGCAGGTTCCGATCAGCTCCGCTGTGTAGGCCACTCCAAGACCGATACTAGGGTTGCGAGCCCTAAGCAGGAGCCTCGTGTGATCCCGCTGATCACTCTCCTCACTAAGCATCACAGTGGCTAATCTCTTCCACCAGCCAGCCCCGGATAAGGCGATTCCTGATACTGCCACGTCACAGGCAGGCTAATATTCTCAGCAGACTTCGTCCGGGGATGACTCACAGCTTCTTCAGAGAAAACTTGTGAAGAGAACTTGGCTGCCTTGGGTAGACTGATCCATCGTCCAATACAGCAGTCCTAGGTCAACTCTGCAATCAGACACGTCATTAGTATTGGGGACGCTCTAGGGAACCTCACTTACAGGCTTAGACACAAACGTCCACCAATTTGCTCCATAGATGGCGTTGCTGTCTAAGCGCCACCTCGCCAGAGCTCAGCAGCGGCTATGTTACGAGCTGATTAAGACGGGAATCCAGCACCTGTTGCCGATATATCCCGTCCTCCCTAGATGGCGTCGTCCATTTGGAGGGGGTTTCGGGAGCGGACTCACAGATGGCGTTGTCGTCACTGCCCCATGCTCCGACACTGGACTCAGGTCCGTTACAATATATATATATATATATATATATATATATATATATATATATATATATATGTCGTACCTAGTAGCCAGAACGCACTTCTCAGCCTACTATACAAGGCCCGATTTGCCTAATAAGCCAAGTTTTCCTGAATTAATATATTTTCTGTATTTTTTTTCTTATGAAATGATAAAGCTACCCATTTCATTATGTATGAGGTCAATTTTTTTTTATTGGAGTTGAAATTAACGTAGATATATGAACGAACCTAACCAACCCTACCTAACCTAACCTAACCTATCTTTATAGGTTAGGTTAGGTTAGGTAGCCGAAAAAGTTAGGTTAGGTTAGGTTAGGTAGGTTAGGTAGTCGAAAAACAAATAGTTCATGAAAACTTGGCTTATTAGGCAAAATGGGCCTTGCATAGTAGGCTGAGAAGTGCGTTCTGGCTACTAGGTACGACATATATATATATATATATATATATATTAAGATGAATAGGAAAACCAGGGATATACTGAACATCTTGTATCAGAATCTTTACTTTAAAAAACATAACGTTTCGAATACTTCTCGTATTCATCATCAGATCTAAAAGAAAAAACAGAAATCACAATCAAATAGCTGGTAAACAAAGAACTCATACTGAATATAATTGCCTATCAAAGAAAGGAAAATGCTTAAAAAACAAAACACTTAAGCGCACTTAAAGTGATCAATACAAATAAAACTTATTAACTGTCACATATATTAAAACTTATTTAAAATCCATTAAACTACAAGATGAAATTTATAACTACTAAAACAAACCATTCCATTAAATTTACGTGAAGTGATCAGAAGTGAAACTTGATACCTAACACATAGATACTAAACACTATAACAAATATTTATATAATGACTACAAATCTACAAAAAATGTATGTAAAATACAAACAGAATAAACGACAATTATAAAGTACTAACCAAAATCTTATAAAAAACTCAAATATTAAATAAAATTCAATACCAAAAAATGTATTATATATCCTACATAAAAGATTATATTAATGTACAATGTTAAGACTTGAAATAAGTAAGAAAGGGTAAAGACATGGTAAACTAAACAAAATTAAACTACCAAAATAAACTAAAAATCAAATTACAGGGCCTACTGTGCACTATACAGTGTACAATGGAACAGCTGAAAGGTTGCTATTTAACAGAGGCCGCAGCTCCTTTATATATAAGGATTCCATTACTCTCAAATCTGACTGGCTATTCATACAAGTGTCCAGAATTTTAAAATCAGATTCCAGCAGAGAATGATCAAACTCATAACAATGGTTTCTAATCTCCGAAAATGCTGGTTTAGACAATGGTAATCCAGTCCTAAAAGATAATCCCCGGTGCTCAAGTATCCTAATCTTAAAGTTCCTAATGGAACTCCCGACATATCCAGCATTACAGCTGGAACAATTATACATATATACGACATTTGAGCACAAGGGGGTAGGCACTTTATCTTTAAATTTAAAATAAGAGCCTATGGTATTTGTGTTGACAAAAATAAATCTAAAGTCTACTTGAGGATAACACTGTTGCAACAGTCTCCTCAAACGACTCCTTACAGAAAAGCTAATACTGCCATAAAATGGTAATTTAATATATTTAAGATCCCTTTCCACTGTAGTAATCCTACACGATGGGTGAAACTTCTTATTTAAGAAATTCCTTATAAAAGTATAAACCATATGCACAGGATAACCATTATTTGAAAACAAATTCACAAGAAAATTAATTTCCTGATCAAAGTTATTCCAATTAGAACATAAAACAAAGGCCCTATTCAGTAGAGTGTTAATAGCATTTTTCTTAAAAATATCAGGAACAAAGGAATTAAAATTTAAACCCAAACCAGTAAAGGTTGGTTTCCTAAAAACATTAGTGTTGAACCCATTGAGGTTATTCACTTTTACATCAAGAAACGACAATGAATTATCAACTTCACACTCTGCAGTAAACCGTATATTACTATGTTGTGCATTAAGATACTCTCTAAATTTCTCAATATGACACTGGTCCCTTAAACAACAAAAAAGTGTCATCTACATATCTCCTGTACAAGACTGGTTTAAAGGCCGAAGGACAATTATCAAGCCAATTTATTTCGTGAAAACTCAAAAAAGCATTAGCCAGTGCAGGACCTAAAGGAGACCCCATTGCTACTCCATCAATTTGTTTATAATAAATATTATTAAACATAAAGATGGAGTCTTTAACTGCTATTTCTAACAGCCGTCTGAATATTTTACTACAAAATCCAGACACTAAGTTAGTGTCCGCAAATAATTGACTTACACAGATATCAATGGTTTCCAACAGAGGAATATTAGTAAAAAGTGATTCAACATCGAAACTGGCCATTAAAGTTGGGAACTCAAAATTTAAAGAGGAAAGTTCTTCTACAAAATCCTGAGAATTTCTCACAGTAAATTCATTATGCGTTAATGGTTCTTATAATGGAACCAGAAACTTAGCCAGTTTATAATTAAAACGGCCAATCGCTGATAAAATAGGACGAATCGGTATACCTGTTTTTTGAACTTTAGGTAACCCATATAAGATGCCAGGCTTAGAGCCAGTTGCAAGTAATTTAGTATAATCGAAAAGAGAGTCTCTCAAACTTCTTAAAACTCTATTCAGTTTATCCTCACATTTCAAAATATACGAGAATGGGTCAATATCAACCAACGTAAATTTAGAGGGGTCTTCTAACAACCTTTCCACCTTATTAACATAACCTCAATGGGTTCAACACTAATGTTTTTAGGAAACCAACCTTTACTGGTTTAGGTTTAAATTTTAATTCCTTTGTTCCTGATATTTTTAAGAAAAATGCTATTAACACTCTACTGAATAGGGCCTTTGTTTTATGTTCTAATTGGAATAACTTTGATCAGGAAATTAATTTTCTTGTGAAATGTTTTTCAAATAATGGTTATCCTGTGCATATTGTTTATACTTTTATAAGGAATTTCTTAAATAAGAAGTTTCACCTATCGTGTAGGATTACTACAGTGGAAAGGGATCTTAAATATATTAAATTACCATTTTATGACAGTATTAGCTTTTCTGTAAGGAGTCGTTTGAGGAGACTGTTGCAGCAGTGTTATCCTCAAGTAGACTTTAGATTTATTTTTGTCAACACAAATACCATAGGCTCTTATTTTAAATTTAAAGATAAAGTGCCTACCCCCTTGTGCTCAAATGTCGTATATATGTATAATTGTTCCAGCTGTAATGCTGGATATGTCGGGAGTTCCATTCGGAACTTTAAGATTAGGATACTTGAGCACCGAGGATTATCTTTTAGGACTGGATTACCATTGTCTAAACCAGCATTTTCGGAGATTAGAAACCATTGTTATGAGTTTGATCATTCTCTGCTGGAATCTGATTTTAAAATTCTGGACACTTGTATGAAGTGCCAGTCAGATTTGAGAGTAATGGAATCCTTATATATAAAGGAGCTGCGGCCTCTGTTAAATAGCAACCTTTCAGCTGTTCAGTTGTACACTGTATATTGCACAGTAGGCCCTGTAATTTGATTTTTAGTTTATTTTGGTAGTTTAATTTTGTTTAGTTTACCATGTCTTTGCCCTTTCTTACTTATTTCAAGTCTTAACATTGTACATTAATATAATCTTTTATTTAGGATATATAATACATTTTTTGGTATTGAATTTTATTTAATATTTGAGTTTTTTATAAGATTTTGGTTAGTACTTTATAATTGTCGTTTATTCTGTTTGTATTTTACATACATTTTTTGTAGATTTGTAGTCATTATATAAATATTTGTTATAAAGTTTAGTATCTATGTGTTAGGTATCAAGTTTCACTTCTGATCACTTCACGTAAGTTTAATGGAATGGTTTGTTTTAGTAGTTATAAATTTCATCTTGTAGTTTAATGGATTTTAAATTAGTTTTAATATATGTGACAGTTAATAAGTTGTATTTGTATTGATCACTTTAAGTGCGCTTAAGTGTTTTGTTTTTTAAGCATTTTCCTTTCTTTGATAGGCCATTATATTCAGTATGAGTTCTTTGTTTACCAGCTATTTGATTGTGATTTCTGTTTTTTCTTTTAGATCTGATGATGAATACGAGAAGTATTCGAAACGTTATGTTTTTTAAAGTAAAGATTCTGATACAAGATGTTCAGTATATCCCTGGTTTTCCTATTCATCTTAAAATTAAGATTCCCGAAGGGAACATCGATCATAAATATTTTATATATATATATATATATATATATATATATATATATATATATATATATATATATATATATATATATAATATATATATATATATGTCGTACCTAGTAGCCAGAACGCACTTCTCAGCCTACTATGCAAAGCCCGATTTGCCTAATAAGCCAAGTTTTCCTGAATTAATATATTTTCTCTAATTTTTTTCTTATGAAATGATAAAGCTACCCATTTCATTATATATGAGGTCAATTTTTTTTATTGGTGTTAAAATTAACGTAGATATATGACCAAACCTAACCAACCCTACCTAACCTAACCTATCTTTATAGGTTAGGTTAGGTTAGGTAGCAGAAAAAGTTAGATTAGGTTAGGTAGTCGAAAAACAATTAATTCATGAAAACTTTCATGAAATAATGTTTTTTCGACTACCTAACCTACCTAACCTAACCTAACCTAACTTTTTCGGCCACCTAACCTAACCTAACTTATAAAGATAGGTTAGGTTAGGTTAGGTAGGGTTGGTTAGGTTCGGTCATATATCTACGTTAATTTTAACTCCAATAAAAAAAACTGACCTCATACATAATGAAATGGGTAGCTTTATCATTTTATAAGAAAAAAATTAGAGAAAATATTTTCATTCAGGAAAACTTGGCTTATTAGGCAAATCGGGCCTTGCATAGTAGGCTGAGAAGTGTGTTCTGGCTACTAGGTACGACATATATGTATATATATATATATATATGTAGTACCTAGTAGCCAGAACACACTTCTCAGCCTATAATACAAGGCCCGATTTGCCTAATAAGCCAAGTTTTCATGAAATAATTGTTTTCCGACTACCTAACCTACCTAACCTAACCTAACATAACTTTTTCGGCTACCTTACCAAACCTAACCTATAAAGATAGGTTAGGTTAGGTTAGGTAGGGT
This sequence comes from Procambarus clarkii, assembly GCF_040958095.1. NCBI lineage: Eukaryota > Metazoa > Arthropoda > Malacostraca > Decapoda > Cambaridae > Procambarus > Procambarus clarkii. The sequence continues at coordinate 12,531,825 of NC_091222.1, forward strand.
TGGTTAGGTTCGGTCATATATCTACGTTAATTTTAACTCCAATAAAAAAAAAATTTACTCATACATAATGAAATGGGTAGCTTTATCATTTCATAAGAAAAAAATTTGAGAAAATATATTAATTCATGAAAACTTGGCTTATTAGGCAAATCGGGCCTTGCATTGTAGGCTGAAAAGTGAGTTCTGGCTACTAGGTACGACATATATATATATATATATATATATATATATATATATATATATATATATATATATATATGTAGTGCCTAGTAGCCAGAACACACTTCTCAGCCTACTATGCAAGGCCCGATTTGCCGAATAAGCCAAGTTTTCATGAATTAATGCTTTTTCGACTACCTAACCTACCTAACCTAACCTAACCTAACTTTTCCGGCTACCTAACCTAACCTAACCTATAAAGATAGGTTAGGTTAGGTTAGGTAGGGTTGGTTAGGTTCGGTCATATATCTACGTTAATTTTAACTCCAATAAAAAAAATTGACCTCATACATAATGAAATGGGTAGCTTTGTCATTTCATAAGAAAAAAATTAGAAAAAATATAATAATTCAGGAAAACTTGGCTTATTAGGCAAATCGGGCCTTGAATAGTAGGCCAAAAAGTGAGTTCTGGCTACTAGGTACGACATATATATATATATATATATATATATATATATATATATATATATATATATATATATATATATATATATTGTTACGGACCTGAGTCCAGTGTCGGAGCACGGGGCAGTGACGACAACGCCATCTGTGAGTTTGCTCCCGAAACCCCCTCCAAATATATAGTCGATGGGAAATATATATATATATATATATATATATATATATATATATATATATATATATATATATATATATATATATATATATATATATATATATATATATATATATATATAAATTGGTGTATACTGGCAGCAAGTTTTCTTTCAAACATGTTTCATTGAATATGACCGCATATTCTGTATTTACTATTTTCTGGTTTAGGGCTTCTATCCCTCTAACTATTTTCTTAGCATCAGGGCTTAGCTGAAATAGGATTTCTCCAAAACTCATTTTCATAATTTTAAGGTGAAGAAAAGAAGTGAATTATTATAGAATGTATTACACTTATTTATACAATTTGCACAACGTTTCGAACCTCCATGGTTCATTCTCAAGTGAAGAGATTTTACAGGGCTGGTTGATTTTATACCCGCACTGGGTCAGGTGATAAGACAATAAAGGTGAAAACATTGGGGGAATACATAAAGGATAAATGTGGGGTGAAACATAAGAACATTAGAATAGAGGTAACTGCAGAAGGCTTAGTGGCCCATACGAGGCAGCTTCTATCTATATACAAAGATTAATCAAGTGTAATTGGCCTCTTATTTTGAACATTGTCTTCTGTGTTGGCATCGTTATGTTCTGGTCTTGTCCTTACTCTCATGGTGGGTAGAGTAAATAGTTCCGTGATTTGGGTGTTCATGGTAGGTTGTTCTATTCTTATGTGAATTGCTTCAAGAATTTGTAATCTTCTTGCATCTTGGGTTTTGTCTATTGTACAGGTATTTTTGTTCAACATTTCTCTTGTTAGGGTGATGTCATGAGCTTGTCTCATGTGATTCCTAGGGGCACCGGATTGATGATGGCATGTCAAACGCCTCGTCAGCTTGGTCGACGTCATACCTATGTACTTAGATTGAAGGTTATATCCTTCGTGGGGGCAAGTGTACATGTATACAATGCTTGACTGCTGTAGAGGGTTCTCCGTCGGCTTCGGGCTGTTTTTGATAAGGAGTTCGGAAGTCTTCTTGGTTTTGTAGAATATTATCGGGTTTATGTTTTGGTTAGGAGTAATGCTTTTTACTCCTTTACAGATTATTTCTTTCATTATTCTTTCCTCTTTTATATTTTCACTGTGCATGGTTGATTTGTAATATAATTTTATTGGAGGTATTGAGGTTTCTGTTCTAGGTTCAGGATTATACCATCTGTTATATATATTATATTATATTATATTATATTATATTATATATATATATATATATATATATATATATATATATATATATATATATATATATATATATATATATATATATATATATATCCTTGGTTATAAGGATAATAAGCTAACTTTTCATGAATTAATGTTTTTTCGACTACCTAACCTACCTAACCTAACCTAACCTAACTTTTTCGGCTACCTAACCGAACCTACCCAATAGAGATAGGTTAGGTTAGGTTAGGTAGGGTTGGTTAGGGTCGGTCATATATCTACGTTAATTTTAACTCCAATAAAAAAAAATTGACCTCATACATATTGAAATAGGTAGCTTTATCATTTCATAAGAAAAAAATTAGAGAAAATATAATATTTCAGGAAAACTTGGCTTATTAGGCAAATCGGGCCTTGCATAGTAGGCTGAGAAGTGCGTTCTGGCAACTAGGTACGACATTATATATATATATATATATATATATATATATATATATATATATATATATATATATATATATATATATATATATATATATATAAATCACACTTGTCATGGCCCTGGGAACAAACAAGAAATTAACTCCACAATCTGGTATCACTCCACAATAATCAATTGCCAGGAATCCCTGACGTTACACACTGACACTAACCTGAGCGCTCAGTACTGGAATTCCACACCTGGAAGATTATACACATGGAATAATATTACTCCGTCCCATGGACGATCAACAATGATTGAATTATCACAATTCTTTCAGAATGGAATATAAAATATTACATGGACATCCCTCTCTCAGTCCTTGGCTAATCTGTGTATACTATGTTCCCGTGTGTACCCACACACACACTGTACGTCTGTCACACCAGACCAAGTCCCACTGGACTGACAAGATGTCGATAAGGGTGATACTCTCGCTCGCCCACACTTCACTTCACCTCTACAGGTGTTTAGTGACAATGCGACAGAACACCTGACCTTTAATTCATGCTTTAGAAAAAATAAGTCACCAGAAATACACACGTAGGTACTTACGCATTTATAAAGCCGGCCTCACACACTCACACAATTACCATACATCAGGCAGCCCGCTGCGGGTGGCTGTTCACGGCGGTGGAGGCTAGGCGGAGCTGGTACCTCTCTGGTATCCTTCGTACAGGATGGCTTGATGCGTCTTTCGAACACTCCCACACACACACGCGGCTCGGTTTCGCTCCTCCGGCCCACGGCGGTGAAGCGGAACGTTCATACCCGGTGACGCGCACAACGAATAGCGTCTTAAACAAACATGGGAAATCTGCCTTAAAACACTGATACGAATTTCCCCGTTCCCATCGACTGCTACAGAGCACTAGCAGGAATTAGAACATCTATAATGACTGGTATGGGGACCCACGAGTCTGTTACTGCTCGAATGCAAATTACCCACGATCCCAGATTTTTCTCACTCGTTCCCTATCTTTCTACCCCTCGACAAGGACTCCAGCTGGATTCTGACTGTGCAGCTGGCGGTCTTGGTGGAGGCGTCAGTGGAGGAGCTGAGGAGACAGTCACCACGATGTCGTATTGTCCAATTTGGCCGAATGGGCAAGAGAGAGAGACGTCAGGCTATGGTTGTGCCTGAAGCAGAATGATGTCTTGAGGGAGGAACACCGGTGATTCCCGCGTCCTCCTCGAAAGAACCAAATGAGAGGGAGGCACACAACGACCTACCCCTCTCAACCAATCAGAGACGGTGTAGCATAGTGCTAGGGCACCCCAAAATGGCCGACCAACATGGTGGCTCAAGATGGACGCCTGCCGTTGCCATGACGATGATTCTGGAGCTTGTGGAAGGCCCACGCTCGCCTAAGCATGCAGCCTAGGTGTTCCCGCGCAAACTTGTCTCCCTCCAAGCTTACAATGAAAAAATGCTATCGGCTATATCTCTGTCCACAGACGTGCTACCCCTGCCAGGGTAACATTTCTGGAATGCTAATGACTGGGGCTCTCACATGAACCCAAACACAAGATGTTTCGTGTGCAGGTTACCAAACTTAGGTCCGCGCACTTAACAAGTGTGCTGGCCTCCACAGGCATAAGAGCACCAATGTAAGGGAGCTGGTGAACCATTCCCTCACACTGTACTTCATGAAACAGACGGAGAGAAAGATCCAGGAGTTGATATCACACCAAACATGTATCCTGAAGCCCACATAAACAGAATTACATTTGCAGCATACACGAAGCTTGCAAACATCAGAACAGCCTTCAGGAAACTGGGCAAGAAATCATTCAGAACACTGTATACCACATATGTCCGGCCAATCTTGGAGTATGCGCCACTAGGCTAGTCCCAGAACTAAGAGACATGAGTTATGAGGAAAGGCTGCGAGATATTCATCTCACGACACTGGAAGACAAAAGAGTATGGAGAGACATGATCACTACCTACAAAATTCTTAGGGGAATTGACAAAGTTGATAAGGATAAATTGTTTAACACGGGTGGTATGCAAACAAGGGGACACAGCTGGAAACTGAGTACCCAAATGAGCCACAGGGACGTTAGAAAGAACGTTTTCAGTGTCAGAGTAGTTAACTGGTGGAATGCATTAGGCAGTGATGGGGTGGAGGCTAACTCCATACACAGTTTCATATGTAGTTATGATAGAACCCAGTAGGCTCAGGAACCTACACGTCAGCTGATTGACTGTTGAGAGGTAGAACCAAAGAGTCAGAGTTCAACCCCCACAAGCACAAATAGGTGAGTACAAATAAGTGAGTATGCACACACACACAGGAAAGGGCGAAGGAAGGAAACCCATATGTAATAGGACTCACAGAAACAAAATTGTCAGGAGTCATAACAAATGCTGTGTTTCCAATGAACTTTTATATAGTAAGGAAAGAGAGAGACGGGAGAGGAGGAGGAGGAGTGGCTCTGCTGATAAGGAAGGACTGGAGCTTTAAAGAGATGGAAATTCCGGGTTGCGATGAATTCAGAGATTACATAACAGGAACTATGACAATGGATGGACCGAAGATAATAGTGGCAGTCATTTACAACCCTCCATTAAATGACAGAAGATCCAGACAAGAGTTCGACAGAAACAACATGGCTACCATTAAGATAATAGAGAGAGCAGCTTCAGTTGCTTGCAGGAATGGATCCAGACTCTTAATCATGGGCGATTTCAACCATGGAAAGGTAGACTGGGAGAATGGGGACCCACATGGAGGTGAAGACACATGTAGATCTAAACTTTTGGAAGTGAGTACAAGGAAATTTCTGAGCCAACATTTCAAGGGGGCCCACAAGAATGAGAGGAAACAACGAACCAGCTAGACTCGACCTGATTTTCACCTTAAATGACTCAGAAATAAGGGAAGTCAAATATGAAGCCCCCATAGGAATGAGTGACAACAGTATATTGATATTTGAGTATCTGGTAGAAGTAGGGATAACCTATCCAAGGATGGGATTGGAAGGAAAAAGACTAAATTACCGAAGAGGAAAATATGACGAGATGAGGAACTTCCTAATGGGAATACCATGGGAAACAGAACTCAGAGAAAAGACTGTACAGGATATGATGAATTATGTCAGTCAGAAGTGTCAGGAGGCTTCAGACAGGTTTATCCCAGTCCAAAAAGTGAAAAATGAAAAGCAACAGAATAATCCGTGGTTCAACCAGGAATGTGCGGCAGCAAAGCAATTGAGTAAAAGAACATGGCGAAATTACAGGAACCACAGAACACCAGAGAGCAGGAAGAGATACCAGAGGGCCAGAAATGAGTACATCAGAGTGAGGAGAGAAGCGGAGAGGCAGTACGAAAATGACATCGCGAGTTAAGCTAAGACCCAATCAAAACTGCTCTACAGCCACATCAGGAGGAAAACAGCAGTGAAGGAACAAGTGATGAAACTGAGAAAAGGGGAGAACAGATACACAGAGAACGACAAAGAGGTGTGTGAAGAACTCAACAAGAGATTCCAGGAGGTCTTCACAATAGAACAAGGATAGGTCCCTGCACTAAATGAGGAGGCAAACCGAACAACCTTGGAGGAAATTTACCTCACCAGTGATGAGGTCAAAAGGAATCTGTTGGAGCTGAATGTGTCAAAAGCTGTTGGGCCTGGCAGAATCTCACCGTGGATTCTAAAAGAAGGTGCAGAAGCATTAAGTGTGCTTCTATGGTGTATAACAGGTCACTGAAAATGGGGGACCTTCCGGAAAACTGGAAGAGAGCTAATGTAGTCCCAATTTACAAAAATGGTGACAGGCAAGAGGCACTGAACTACAGGCCAGTTTCCCTAACTTGTATACCATGCAAGGTGATGGAGAAGATTGTGAGGAAAAGGCTCGTAGAGCATCTGGAGGGAAACAGCTTTGTAACACACCACTAGCATGGGTTCAGAGATGGTAAATCGTGCCTCACAGGCCTAATAGACCAAACAACACAAATTAGGCAGGAAAGAGAAGGGTGGGCAGACTGCATTTTCCTGGACTGTCAGAAATCCTTTGACACAGTACCTCACAAAAGGCTGTTACAAAAGTTGGAGCAGCAGGCAGGAGTCAAAGGTAAGGTGCTCCAGTGGATAAAGGAGTATCTAAGCAATAAGAAACATCGAGTAACGGTGAGGGGGGAGGCATCAGAGTGGCGAGATGTCAGCAGTGGGGTTCCACAGGGCTCTGTTCTTGGACCCATCCTGTTTCTAGTATATGTAAACGACCTTGCAGAGGGCATAAACTCATTCCTCTCAATGTTTGCTGATGACGCAAAAATTATGAGAAGAATCAAAACAGATGAAGATAGACAGAGACTACAGGACGACCTGGACAAACTGGAGGAATGATCTAGAAAATGGCTGCTAAAGTTTAACTCAGGAAAGTGTAAAGTAATGAAATTAGGCGAAGGGAGCAGAAGGCTGAACACAAGGTACCATCTGGGAGATGAAATCCTACAAGAGTCAAATAGAGAGAAAGATCTGGGGATCGATATCACACCGGACCTGTCCCCAGAGGCCCACATCAAAAGGATATCATCAGCGGCATATGCTAGACTGGCCAATATAAGAACTGCCTTTAGAAAATTGTGCAAGGAATCGTTCAGGACCCTGTATACCACTTATGTACGACCAATCCTGGAGTATGCAGCTCCAGCCTGGAGTCCATACCTAGTTAAACACAAGACGAAGTTAGAGAAGATTCAGAGGTATGCCATCACACTGGTCCCGGAACTGAGAGGAATGAGTTACGAGGAAAGGTAAAGGGAGCTGAACATCACAACCCTGGAAAACAGAAGAGTAAGGGGAGACATGATAAGCACCTACAAAATTCTCAGGGAAATTTACAGGGTAGACAAAGACAAACTCTTTAGCGCGGGTGGAACACGAACAAGGGGACACAGGTGGAAACTTAGTACCCAGATGAGCCACAGAGACGTTAGAAATATATATTTTTTTTTTTTTTAAGAATTTTTTGGCTTTCAAAGTCAAAGGCTTTCGGTAATCCAAAAATATGCATTTTGCTCTAGCCCTCTCTATTTTGCCTGATTTGTGTTGCCTGTTCATATAATTCAATTAATCCTGTGATTAATGCCCTCAAATCAAATAATGATTTGCCCTACCTGAACCCCATGCTGCTTATCTGCATTTAATTTTTTCCTTTTCGGCTGGGACACATTTTTCTGCTGCCTCCTTACACTTTTGTGTGATGTATTCCATCATGTCTTGGACGGTCTTTCCCTTGAGCTGTGTTTTCCATGTTATATCCGTTACGAATTTTTTTTTTTTTAAGAATTTTTTGGCTTTCAAAGTCAAAGGCTTTCGGTAATCCAAAAATATGCATTTTGCTCTAGCCCTCTCTATTTTGCCTGATTTGTGTTGCCTGTTCATATAATTCAATTAATCCTGTGATTAATGCCCTCAAATCAAATAATGATTTGCCCTACCTGAACCCCATGCTGCTGTTGTTACAAAGTTCTTTCGCTCCAGATGTTCGACTATGTTTTTTTCACACAATCTTCTCCAACATCTTGCATGGTATGCACGTTAGGGACACTGGCCTGTAGTTCAGTTCCTCCTGCCTATCACCCTTCTTGCATTTTGGGGACTACATTTGCCATCTTCCAAATTTCTGGCAGTTCACCTGTTACCAGTGATTTGTTATACACCATGAAGAGTGGCTGGCACAGTGCTTCTGCTCCTTCCTTTAGTATCCATGGCGATATTCCATCCGAGACTATAGCCTTTGTCACATCGAACTCTAACAAAAGCTTCCTTACATCCCTACTGGTAATCTCAAATTCTTCTAGTGGTGCCTGGTTAACTATTCCTTTTCTTTAGAACTTCCCCTTGCTTATGTGAATACTTCCTGGTATTTCTTATTGAGTTCATCGCACAATTCTTTGTCATTTGTAGTAAATCTCTCTGCCCCTATCCTCAGTTTCATTACCTGTTCCTTCACTGTTGCCTTTCTCCTGATGTTGCTGTGCAGCAATTTAGGTTGAGTCTTAGGCTTGTTTGCTATGTCGTTTTCATATTGCCCTTCTGCCTCTCTTCTCACACTGACATATTCATTCCTGGCTCTCTGGTATCCTTCTCTGCTCTCAAGTGTCCTGTTATTTTCATAGTTTCTCCACGCCCTTTTACTTAGTTGCTTAGCTGCCTTACATGTCTGGTTAAACCATGGGTTTCTTATCTGCATTTAATTTTTTCCTTTTCGGCTGGGACACATTTTTCTGCTGCCTCCTTACACTTTTGTGTGATGTATTCCATCATGTCTTGGACGGTCTTTCCCTTGAGCTGTGTTTTCCATGTTATATCCGTTACGAATTTTCTCAACTCCTCATAGTTTCCCTTATGGAATGCTAGCATTTTGCTTTCAGTTCCTCTTCTCGAGTACTTTACCCTTCTTCGACCAGATATTCAAACGTCAGTACACTGTGATCGCTCATTCCTACTAGGGCCTCGAAGTCAATTTCCCTTAAGTCAAAGTCGTTCAGAGTGGAGACTAGGTCGAGTCTCGCCAGTTCATCGTTTCCCCTCATTCTTGTGGGTTCCCTAAAATGCTGGATTAATAAGTTTTTTGTTGCCACCTCCAGTAGTTTAGCTCTCCATGTTTCCTCTCCTCCATGCGGTTCCTTGTTCTTCCAGTCTATCATTCTGTGATTGAAGTTCCCCCATGATGAGCAGATGAGATCGAATTCTACAGGCAGCAGAGGCTGCCCTCTCAATTATATTGTAAACTGCCATGTTGTTTCTGTAATACTCTTGTCTAGGTCGTCTGTCGTTTGGTGGAGGGTTACATATCCCTGCTGCTACTACTACTCTTGGTCCTCCTATTGTCATGGTGTCTGTTATGTAGTCTCTAAGCTCCTTGCAGCCTAGGATAACCATCTCCTTGAAACTCCATACCTTTCTGTAGTGAGTAAGGAAACTCCGCCTCTTCCCCTACCCTCCCTCTCTTTCCTTATTAGTGTAGTCCTGGGGAACACTGCATTTGTTATGATTCCTGAGAGTTTTGTTTCTGTGAGTCCAATTACCTCTGGATTTACTTCTTGTGCTCTTTTCCTAAGTTCAGTTGCCTTGCTTGTAATCCCATTTATGTTCAAGTAAATCCCCTTGAAGCTAACTCTTTTCTGCCCATCCTCATTTTCTGTTGATTCCACTGGAGTAGGTAAACATGGAGGGTCTGGGATGAAGAGGGGGAAGGGGGGGCTCCTGGGTTGTAAGAGGGGGCTGATGGTAAAGGGGATCTTGGTTGTCAGGAGGCTGGGAGGGCTTGGGGGGTTTGGAAAAAGAGGGGGGCTTGGAGGGCAGGCAGGGGAGGAGAGAGGGCTTGGGGGGTTGGGTTGGTGGGAGAAAGGATGGCTTAGAGGGGAGGGGGGAAAAGGGAGGGCTTGGAAGGGGGAGGGGGGAAAAGAAGAGCTTGGGGGGAGGGGGATTGAGAAAGGAGGTCTTGTGGGGTAGGGGAGAAGGGAGGGCATAGGGGGTGGGGGAGAAGGGAGGGCTTTCGGTGGTGGGGGAGAAAGGGGGGCTTGTGGGGGGGGTTAAGAAGGGAGGGCTTTGGGAATAGGGAGGGTGGTGGAGAGGGGAGGCCTTGAGGAGAGGGGGGAGTGGAAGTAGGGTGGTTCAGGTGGCCACTTAGTGGGAAGCTCGTAGGGGCTGGGGAAGGTAGGGCTTCTATTGGGTGGGAGGTGGGTGTGATCCTTCTCCCACTGGGGCTGTTGAACTGCCTGTGGAGGGTTCCCCACTCCCCTCTGGGATTGTAGGGTTCTGGGCTGTGGTTGCCTGATTTCTGTATCCCTCCTTGTGCTTCTTCCTTGCTTCTGCTGCTCTCAATCTCTCCTCCCTGGTCATATCCTTTTGCAGGAATACCTTTTTGAACTTCAGCACATTGAATAGCCCACTCTTCTTTGCTAAAAATTCTTCTTTTGTGGCCTCGCTTTTGAAAACCACTTTTATTGCTCAATCTCTCTCCTTGTTTTGCTGGCCAATCCTGAAAACCTTTTCTATATTCTGTTCCTCCCTCTCCATCTGTACCCCCTTCAAAGATCTCTTTAACTGTGGCCTGTCCATATCTCTCCTCTCCCCTGGACTGGCCTCTATTTGCTCCTTAATGCCTACTATAATTACTGCTCTTCTCCTCTCTATCAGTCGGCAAGTGCATCTTGCTGCTTTCTGAGAAGTAGCAACTTTCATGGCAATTTCCTGTACTGCAGAGACAACTTCTGGGGGTTTTCTAAGTATGTCAGCAAAAAAGGGTTGTATTTTAGAAGTCCCTTCTACAAATTCATTACCATCTTCATGTGTGTGTGTGTGTGTGTGTGTGTATTCACCTAGTTGTGTTTGCAGGGGTTGCACTTTGCTCTTTCGGCCTGCCTCTCAACTGTCAATCAACTGTTTACTACCTTTTTTTTTCTCTCCACACCACACACACACACACACCAGGAAGCAGCCCGTGACAGCTGACTAACTCCTAGGTACCTATTTACTGCTAAGAAACAGGGGCATTCAGGGTGAAAGAAACTTTGCCCATTTGTTTCTGCCTGGCGTGGGAATCGAACCCGTGCTACAGAATTTCGAGTCCTGCGCGCTATCCACCAGGCTACCAGGCCCCCCATACACACACACTGTGTGTGTGTGTGTGTACTCACCTAATTGTGCTTGTGGGGGTTGAGCTCTGGCTCTTTGGTCCCACCTCTCAACTGTCAATCAACTGATGTATAGTTTCCTGAGCCTACTGGGCTTTATCATATCTACACTTGAAGCCATGTATGGAATCAGCCTCCACCACATCACTTCCTAATACATTTCATTTGTCTACTTCTCTGACTCTGAAAAAAATCATTCTAACGTTTCTGTGGCTCATTTGGATACTCAATTTTCACCTGTGTCCCCCTAGTACATGTGCCCTTTGTGTTAAATAATCTGTCTTTGTCTACCCTATCAATTCATCTGAGAATCTTGTATGTGGTGATCATGTCCCTTCTAACTCTTCTGTCTCCTAGTGACGTAAGGTTTAATTCCCGTAGTCTCACCTTGTAGCTCAAACCCCTCAGTTTGGGTACTAGTCTGGTGGCAAACCTTTAAACTATTTCCAGTTGAGTCTTATGCTTGACTAGATATGGACTCCATGCTGGACCAGCATACTCCAGGATTGGTCTGACATATGTGGTATACAAAGTTCTGAAAGATTCCTTACACAAGTTTCTAAAGGCCGTTCTTATGTTAGACAACTTGGCATATGCCGCTGATGTTATCCTCTTGATATGTGCTTCAGAGGACTGATCTGGCGTGATATCAACCCCCTAGGTCTATCTCTGTCTCTGTCTCTTGAAGTATTTCATCTCACGACATTCTGAGGTCGCACCCTTCACTGTAACTCTCTGCTTCCTATTGCTTAGGTACTCCCTTATCCATTGGAGCGACCTAGCAGTTATTCCTGCCTGTTTCTCCAGTTTATACATCAGCCTTTTAGTGTGTACTCATCAAACTGTACTCACCTAATTGTGCTTGCGGGGGTTGAGCTTTGGCTCTTTGGTCCCGCCTGTCAACTGTCAATCAACAGGTGTACAGATTCCTGAGCCTACTGGGCTCTATCATATCTATATTTGAAACTGTGTATGGAGTCAGCCTCCACCACATCACTTCCTTGTGCATTCCATTTACTAACTACTCTGACACTGAAAAAGTTCTTTCTAATGTCTCTGTGGCTCATTTGGGTACTCAGCTTCCACCTGTGTCCCCTTGTTCGCATCCCTCCAGTGTTAAATAGTTCATCCTTGTTTACCCGGTCGATTCCCCTGAGGATTTTGTAGGTTGTGATCATGTCTCCCCTTACTCTTCTGTCTTCCAGTGTCGTAAGGTGCATTTCCCGCAGCCTTTCCTCATAACTCATGCCTCTTAGTTCTGGGACTAGTCTAGTAGCATACCTTTGGACTTTTTCCAGCTTCGTCTTGTGCTTGACAAGGTACGGGCTCCATGCTGGGGCCGCATACTCCAGGATTGGTCTTACATATGTGGTGTACAAGATTCTGAATGATTCCTTACACAGGTTCCTGAACGCCGTTTCCTGTTTCCACTGCCTAGTTTCATTACTTTGCATTTACTCGGCCTAAACTTCAACAGCCATTTGATGGACCATTCACTCAGTCTATCTAGGTCATCTTGTAGCCTCCTACTATCATCCTCTGTTTCAATCCTCCTCATAATTTTTGCATCATCAGCAAACATTGAGAGGAACGAATCTATACCATCTGGGAGATCATTTACATATACCAGAAACAGTATAGGTCCAAGGACTGACCCCTGCGGGACTCCACTTGTAACGTGTCGCCAATCTGAGACCTCACCCCTCACACAGACTCGTTGTCTCCTGTAGCTCAGGTACTCCTCTATCCACCGGAGTACCTTCCCTTTCACTCCAGCCTGCATCTCCAACTTTCGCACTAGCCTCTTGTGTGGCACTGCATCAAAGGCTTTCTGACAATCCAAAAATGTGCAGTCTGCCCACCCTTCTCTTTCTTGCCTTATTTTTGTTGCCTGGTCGTTGAATCCAAGTAACCCTGTGAGGCAGTACCTGCCATCCCTGAACCTATGTTGATGCAGTGTTACAAAATTCCTTCGCTCCAGATGCTCCACTAGTTTCTTTCGCACAATCTTCTCCATCAGCTTGCATGGTATGCAGGTTAGGGACACTGGCCTGTAGTTTAGTGCCTCCTGTCTATCCCCTTTCTTGTATATCGGGACTATGTTAGCTGCTTTCCAAATATCTGGCAGTTCCCCTGTTGCCAGTGATTTGTTATACACTATGGAGAGTGGTAGGCACAGTTCTCTTGCTCCTTCCTTTAGAACCTAAGGGGAGAATCCATCTGGGCCTATAGCCTTTGTCACATCCAACTCTAGTAAACACTTCCTTACCTCCACGCTGGTAATCTCAAAGTCTTCCAGTGGTTCCTGGTTAGCTATTCCCTCACTTATCTCTGGAATTTCTCCTTGCTCTAAAGTGAAGACCTCCTGGAATTTCTTTTTCAGTTCCTCACACACTTCCTTGTCATTTGTAGTGAATCCTTCCGCCCCTATCCTTAATTTCATAACCGGTTCCTTTACTGTTGTTTTTCTCCTGATGTAGCTATGCAACAATTTAGGCTGAGTCTTTGCCTTGCTTGCGATGTCATTTTCGTATTGTCTTTCTGCCTCTCTTCTCACCCTGACATATTCATTCCTGGCATTCTGGAATGAATACTAAAAAAGTTCTTTCTAATATCTCTGTGGCTCATTTGGGCACTCAGTTTCCACCTGTGTCCTCTTGTGCGTGTTCCCCTTGTGTTAAATAGACTGTCTTTATCTACCCTATCAATTCCCTTCAGAATCTTGAATGTGGTGATCATGTCCCCCCTAACTCTTCTGTCTTCCAGCGAAGTGAGGTTTAATTCCCGTAGTCTCTCCTCGTAGCTCATACCTCTCAGCTCGGGTACTAGTCTGGTGGCAAACCTTTGAACCTTTTCCAGTTTAGTCTTATCCTTGACTAGATATGGACTTCATGCTGGGGCTGCATACTCCAGGATTGGCCTGACATATGTGCTATACAAAGTTCTGAATGATTCTTTACACAAGTTTCTGAATGCCGTTCGTATGTTGGCCAGCCTGGCATATGCCGCTGATGTTATCCGCTTGATATATGCTGCAGGAGACAGATCTGGCGTGATATCAGCCCCCAAGTCTTATTCCTTCTCTGACTCCTGAAGAATTTCCTCTCCCAGATGATACCTTGTATCTGGCCTCCTGCTCCCTACACCTATCTTCATTACAAATTATTTGGTTGGGTTAAACTCTAACAACCCTTTCTTCGACCATTCCTTCAGCTTGTCTAGGTCTCCTTGAAGCCTCAAACAGTCCTCTTCTGTTTTAATCCTTCTCATAATTTTAGCATCGTCCGCAAACATTGAGAGAAATGAATCGATACCCTCCGGGAGATCATTTACATATATCAGAAACAAGATAGGACCGAGTACAGAGCCCTGTGGGACTCCACTGATGACTTCACGCCAATCGGAGGTCTCACCCCTCACCGTAACTCTCTGCTTCCTATTACTTAGATACTCCCTTAAAAACTGGAGCACCTTACCAGCTACACCTGCCTGTCTCTCCAGCTTATGTACCAGCCTCTTATGTGGTACTGTGTCAAAGGCTTTCTGACAATCCAAGAAAATGCAGTCCGCCCAGCCCTCTCTTTCTTGCTTAATCTTTGTCACCTGATCGTAGAATTCTATCAAGCCTGTAAGGCAAGATTTACCCTCCCTGAACCCATGTTGGCGATTTGTCACGTAGTCCCTTCTCTCTCTAGATGTGTTACCAGGTTTTTTCTCACGATCTTCTCCATCACCTTGCATGGTATACAAGTCAAGGACACTGGCCTGTAGTTCAGTGCCTCTTGCCTGTCGCCCTTTTTGTATATTGGGACCACATTCGCCGTCTTCCATATTTCTGATAGGTCTCCCGTCTCCAGTGACTTACTATACACTAGGAGAGTGGCAAGCAAAGTGCCTCTGCACACTCTTTCAGTACCCATGGTGAGATCCCATCTGGACCAACAGCCTTTCTAACATCCAGATCCAGCAAATGTCTCTTGACCTCCTCTCTCGTAATTTCGAACTCTTCCAAGGCCGCCTGGTTTACCTCCCTTTCTTCTTACACAGTGACCTCACCTTGTTCTACTGTGAAGACCTCCTGGAATCTCTTGTTGAGTTCTTCATACACCTCTCTGTCATTCTCTGTATACCTGTCCTCGCCTGTTCGAAGTTTCAATACCTGTTTTTTCACTGTTGTTTTCCTGCTGATGTGACTGTGGAGTAGCTTTGGTTCGGTCTTGGCTTTGTTTGCTATATCATTTTCAAAACTTTTCTCTGCTTCTCTTCTCACCCTGACGTACTCATTCCTGGTTCTCTGGTATCTCTCTCTCTGCTTTCTGGTGTTCTGTTACTCCGGAAGTTCCTCCACGCCCTTTTGTTCAGTTTCTTCGCTTCCATACATGCCCTATTATACCATGGATTATTCTGTTGCTTCTCGGATTTTTCCCTTTGGGCCGGGATGAACCTGTTTACTGCCTCCTGACACTTTTGGGTAACATAGTCCATCATACCCTGTACAGACTTATCTCTGAGGTCTGTGTCCCAAGGTATTTCACTTAGGAAACTTCTCATTTGTTCATAATTCCCCTTTCGGTATGCCAGCCTTTTGATTCCTAGTTCTTTTTTGGGGGAGATAAGTCCTAGCTCTACCAGGTACTTAAAGTTCAATACACTGTGGTCACTCATTCCCAAGGGCGCTTCCATCTTAATTTCCCTTATATCCCACTCATTTAGGGTAAATATCAAATCAAGCATTGCTGGTTCATCTTCTCCTCTCATTCTTGTTGGTTCTTTGATGTGCTGGCTTAGAAAGTTTCTTGTTGCCACGTCCAGCAGCTTAGCTCTCCATGTTTCTGGTCCTCCATGCGGGTCTCTGTTCTTCCAATCTATCTTCCCATGGTTGAAGTCTCTCATAATTAGTAGTCCAGATCCATTCCTGCTAGCAATAGAAGCTGCTCTTTCTGTTATGTTAATGGTGGCCATGTTGTTTCTATCATATTCCTGTCTAGGTCTTCTGTCATTTGGTGGTGGATTATATATTACTACGACTATAATTTTTTCCCTCCATTTGTTACGGTACCTGCTATGTAGTCACTGAAACCTTTACAGCCATGAATATCCATCTCCTCAAAATCCCAGCCTTTTCTTACCAGCAGAGCTACACCACCCCCACCTCTTCCTTCCCTCTCTTTCCTCATAACATAATAGTCCTGTGGGAACACTGCGTTTGTTATCGTTTTCGTGAGCTTTGTTTCTGTGAGGGCTATTATGTCTGGGTTTTCCTCTAGTACGCGTTCTCCAAGCTCATTTGCTTTATGTGTGTGTGTGTGTGTTTGCACGTGTGCGTGTGCTTGTGTGTGTGTGTGTGTGTGTGTGTGTGTGTTTGCACGTGTGCGTGTGCTTGTGTGTGTGTGTGTGTGTGTGTGTGTGTGTGTGTGTGTGTGTGTGTGTGTGTGTGTGTGTGTGTGTGTGTGTGTGTTTGTGTGTGTGTGTGTGTGTGTGTGTGTGTGTGTCTACTCATAACGAACATATGCTATCTATAATGACATGTAAATATTTTCTCAAAACAGAAGGTTTGTGATTTTCTGATATTTATTTATCACATCTTAGGGTCCTGAAGCTGACAGAATCTGGAGTGTACGATTACTTGGAATATTCTGTAATTCCTAACTTTACAGCTTGCCTCAGTCCTCCCACAAAGATAACCATCAGCACATCCTTGTCAATAACCAACTTATGGGTAAGAATTTGTGAGAAGGAAATCCATCACATTATGTCAGTATTTTAACATAAAATTATATAAGAGATGACGTTCAACACTGATTTCTGCTAATTAAAAACTGTTCTCAATTTCAGGGCATTTTCGTGGTTCTTTATGGAGGATTGCTTGTTAGTTTGATTGCACTTTTTCTTGAGATACTCATCAATACAATTCCTCAGCTGCTGAGTTCGTCAGTGAATGGCAGCACTGTGGCTTAAATTCTTCATGCAGGGTATAATCTTTGAAATGTTCGACCTCTGAATAATGAAGATATCATGTAAAGAAGGAATTTTCCTTATATTGCGAAATCTTAGTTCTAATTGGAGATATGTACTCACCTAACCTAATTGGCATATGTTTTCACGAGAAAAGTCTTTCACTTAAAAAATAGAAAAATCTTTTATATGTATTTTTTTTAATTACAGCTTTAGTTTTAAAAGGTCAAGATGAACCTCTGATAATTGTATGTATTTAATTATTTATACATCACGTTTAAACTGTTGGAATGAATTGTAAGTTTAAATGACAATAATAAAATTCATCAAAACAATGAAGCTTTTTCCCAGAAGACTTCATTGACACCATTAGTCACTCTGTACTTGCTCGAACAATAACATGTTTTATACCCAGTGATGCCTGTTTTATTAATGCTGTACTGACAAACATATGCTTGTCTTACTGTCCTTTACCAATTTTTAATATAATTAATGTTTATTTTATATTAATAATGATATTTATATTTATTATTATTATGTTCTTTGTTCATATTATTGTTATAGAATAACTGTGACAGTCAAATGTGACTTATATAGCATTATAAAGTGCGGTCTACTTTATCAATATCAAGCTTACTAACTTTAGGTTCTAACTGAATAATAGGTGAACAGGTGCATTAAGTGATAGGGAAAGTGCCCAATCATTTATGTACCGTCTGGGATTCAAACCTAGAATTCTTGATTGTTGATCGAAAACAAACCCTCCTCTACCGGGACCTTGAAAGGGGCTTGGTAGAGTATTGTAGACTACAATATAGAGAATTGTGGAATATATCTGTTGCAGTAATTTGATGGGAAAATTTAAATCATAAAATGTCATTTTAGATCATAACAGCAAAATCTCCATTCGTTTTAATAAGATTTTGATGAACTTGTATAACAATGCACATAACTGCTGGCTTTACAATTTCATATATTCAGTTGTTTCAAATTACAATTTCTTAAACTCTTTCATATAATATATATATATATATATATATATATATATATATATATATATATATATATATATATATATATATATATATATATATATATATATATATATATATATTATTAAATATGACCGAAAAAGTAAGATTAATAATTCAAACACGAATTTTCTCAATCTTTCGTACATTTCTTTTCACTGTTGGAGGTAATTCAAAAATCAATTCTCCAAAATTCATTTTTATTTCTAGTCTGACGCGACACTTGAGCGCGTTTCGTAAAACTTATTACATTTTCAAAGACTTTACACTTACACAATTGAATAGAACTTACATATCTCCGATTTGTTTATATCTACATTTGAGTGAGGTGGATGGGGTGAGGTGGTATTTAATAGGGTATTAATTTCATCAACACAAGACAGAACACGAAACAATGGGTATTGAAATGGAAGTAATTGTAGAAAGCCTATTGGTCCATATTTCTTGATGCTTCTATATTGGAGCGGAGTCTTGAGGTGGGTAGAATATAGTTGTGCATTAATTGGCTGTTAATTGCTGGTGTTGACTTCTTAATGTGCAGTGCCTCGCAAACGTCAAGCCGTCTGCTATCGCTGTATCTATCGATGATTTCTGTGTTGTTTACTAGGATTTCTCTGGCGATTGTTTGGTTGTGGGAAGAGATTATATGTTCCTTAATGGAGCCCTGTTGCTTATACATCGTTAAACGCCTAGAAAGAGATGTTGTTGTCTTGCCTATATACTGGATTTTTTGGAGCTTATGAAATGATAAAGCTAGCCATTTCATTATGTATGAGGTCAATTTTTTTTTATAGGACCTAAAATTAACGTAGATATATGACCAAACCTAACCAACCCTACCTAACCTAACGTAACCTATCATAATAGGTTAGGTTAGGTTAGGTGGCAGAAAAAGTTAGGTTAGGTTAGGTTAGGTAGGTTAGGTAGTCGAAAAACAATTAATTCATGAAAACTTGGTTTATTAGGCAAATCGGGCCTTGCATAATAGGCTGAGAAGTGCGTTCTGGCTACTAGGTACGACATATATATATATATATATATATATATATATATATATATATATATATATATATATATATATATATATATATATATATATATATTGTGACGATAACCTCTTTCAAGAGAGATTGAGCCTGCTCTTCTCTACATAAAGTTACGTATATTATACAACAATAATATGCTACCTTCAAGATACATCTACCAGTAGCACAAAACGTTTTGACCAGGAGGCAAACGTACCCAAGACTCCCCCCTACTCCACACTTCCTCCATGCCGGCTCCGTCATCAACCAGCAAACTACCATTCCCAGCTTGCCTGCTTCTGATTGGTGACCCACAGACTGCACACCTGCACCTCTGCACCTCAGCGCCCTCTACAAGTCGATGTATGGGCTTGAACCAGCCATTGAAGTCAGAATATCCTTGTGCTCTCAAGCCGTGAACAACTAACTGATATACGCTGTCTATCAGGTGGATGTTTCTCAGCTAGCGCTATATTCTCAGCACCTGTTTAATCACTTTGTCTTTATATTATTGTAGAGTAACGTCATCCCTATTCTTCATTTTTATGTTATATGTTTTTGACTTGTTTGCTTGCACTGTACATAGCCAAGGGATTGTCTTTGTTTTTAATTTGTTTTCTATATTAATTAAAGTTTCATGGTTCATACTATGTGTTTTGTGTGTCTTCCCTTACTTTACCACAGATAAACATCCAAGCAGTCCATCTTTTTTTTGTAAGTGTGACTAGGCATTGACACCAGCCATTGGAGGACTGCCGAACATCTACACTCCTACACTTTCCCGTCACATTCAATGGGGGCCTGTCCTAGGAGCCTCACTCAGGTACTAGTACTAGAACATAAATTTGTGGTAAGTGTACTTGGCTTTGATACAGTTGCTTTTCAATATTTTCATTACTTTTAATATTTGTATGGTGCTGTGTATATTGTGCATTCCGAGAGTAGCATATTGTGAGTGTTCAATAACTTAGAAACGTTATCTGTAGGGATAACGTTTCTAAGATATTGTTAATAGAAACGTTATAAGAACATAAGAACAAAGGCAACTGCAGGAGGCCTATTGGCCCATACGAGGCAGGTCCTATTTATAACCACCCAATCCCACTCATATACATGTCCAACCCATGCTTGAAACAATCGAGGGACCCCACCTCCACAATGTTACGCGGCAATTGGTTCCACAAATCAACAACCCTGTTACTGAACCAGTATTTACCCAAGTCTTTCCTAAATCTAAACTTATCCAATTTATACCCATTGTTTCGTGTTCTGTCTTGTGTTGATACGTTTAATACCCTATTAATATCCCCTTTGTTATGTCCATTCACCCACTTGTAAACTTCTATCATGTCACCCCTAACTCTTCGCCTTTCCATTGAATGCAACTTAAGCTTTGTTAATCTTTCTTCATATGAAAGATTTCTAATTTGGGGAATTAACTTAGTCATCCTACGCTGGACACGTTCAAGTGAATTTATATCCATTCTATAATATGGCGACCAAAACTGAACTGAATAATCTAAATGGGGCCTAACTAGAGCAAGATATAGCTTGAGAACCACACCAGGTGTCTTGTTACTAACGCTGCAATTAATAAATCCAAGAGTCCGATTTGCCTTAATACGAACATATATGCATTGATCCTTTTGTTTTAAATTCTTACTAATCATAACTCCCAGATCTCTTTCGCAATTCGACTTCGCAATCTCAACACCATCTAGCTCGTATCTTGTAACCCTATCATCATTACCTAACCTCAGAACTTTACATTTATCAGCATTAAACTGCATCTGCCAATCCTTCGACCATTTCAAAACCCTATCTAGATCAACTTGAAGTGATAGTGAGTCCTCGTCGGAATTAATTTCCCTACCGATTTTCGTATCATCGGCAAATTTTCAAATGTTGCTACTCAAACCTGAATCTAAATCATTTATATATATTATAAACAACAGAGGTCCCAGGACAGAGCCCTGAGGCACCCCACTTACAACATTTTCCCACTCTGACTTGACTCCATTTATACTAACTCTCTGTTTCCTTTGGTATAGCCATGCCCTAAATCAGCTTAATATAGCACCCCCAATACCATGAGACTCTATCTTTTTAATCAGTCTTTCATGTGGCACTGTATCAAAAACTTTGCTAAAGTCAAGGTACACAACATCGCAATCCTTACCACTATCAACTGCCTCAACAAAGCTAGAATAAAAAGATAACAAATTTGTTAAACATGAACGGCCATTTATAAAACCATGTTGCGACTCAATTATTAATTTATGTTTTTCAAGATGAAGACGAATTTTATTTGCTATTATAGATTCGAGTAACTTTCCCACAATAGACGTTAGGCTAATTGGTCGATAGTTAGACGCAAGTGATCTATCTCCTTTCTTAAAAACTGGTATCACATTAGCAACTTTCCAAAACTCTGGCACTCTGCCTGACTCTATTGATTTATTAAATATGGTTGACAGTGGGTCACAAAGCTCCTCTTTGCATTCTTTAAGCACCTTGGCAAACACTTCATCCGGCCCTGGGGATTTGTTTGGTTTGAGTTTTACTATTTGTTTAAGAACATCCTCCCTGGTAACTGTTAAACTCGTCAACCTGTCCTCGTCCCCACCCACATAGACTTGTTCGGCTGAAGGCATATTGTTAAGTTCCTCTTTAGTAAATACAGATACAAAATATTTATTAAAAATACTACTCATCTCTTCATCACTATCTGTTATTTGACCTGTCTCAGTTTTTAATGGACCTATCCTTTCCCTAGTCTTAGTACGATATAACTGAAAAAACCCTTTAGGATTTGTCTTTGCTTGCCCTGCTATGCGAACTTCATAGTTTCTTTTTGCTTTCCTTATCTCTTTTTTAACATTTCTAACCAGTTGTACGAATTCTTGTTCTAAACTGACCTCCCCATTTTTAATCCTTTTGTACCATGCTCTCTTTTTACCTATAAGGTTCTTCAAATTCTTTGTTATCCACTTTGGGTCATTAGTATTCGATCTATTCAATTTGTATGGTATACTACGTTCCTGTGCTTTGTTTAGAATATTCTTAAATAAGTTATATATTGAATCCACATCGAAATCCCCATTTACGTCACCTATCGCTGGGTTCATGTCTCGCTCCAAGACCGGCCCCCACCCCATACCCAAGATTTTCCAATCAATTTGACCCAAAAAAATTCTTAGGCTATTAAAATCAGCTTTTCGAAAATCTGGCACTTTAACAGAACTTTCTCCTACAGGTCTATTCCATTCTATGCTAAATCTGATTTCTTTGTGATCACTGTTCCCTAGCTCACTCCCAATTTCGATGTCATTAATTTGTGTTTCCCTGTTAGTTAACACTAAATCTAAAATATTATTTTCCCGTGTTGGTTCCTTAATGTGTTGCGTAAGAAAACAATCGTCAATTAATTATAGAAAATCTTCTGCTTCACTATTCCCTGTTTTGTTCAACCAGTTTATTCCACTAAAATTAAAGTCACCCATGACGTAAATACTGTTAGATCTAGATGCCCTAGATATTTCATCCCATAGATACTTTGCTTCCATTCTGTCTAAATTTGGTGGCCTATATATATAACTCCTATTATAATATTATTTGCTTTTTCGTATAATTCTATCCAAATAGTTTCTGTGTGTGGCTCAGTTTTGATTCCCTCTTTGAGACTACATTTCAAATTGTCCCTAACATATATGGCTACTCCCCCTCCTCGTCTAATATATCTATCTGTGTGAAATAGTTTAAATCCATTTATTTGATATTCAGCTAATAGTTCTCTATTTTCTACATTCATCCACGTTTCGGTAAGTGCAATAATATCTATTTTTTCTGTGCAGACAAGAGCATTTAATTCGTTAATTTTATTTCTTAGACTTCTACTGTTAGTGTAATATACCCTAAGTGAATTGTTATTTTGAGGCCCTTCTCTTTCCCTGATCATTTTGCCAATTCCTTTCTCCCACAAACACATATTTTTATTATCTCCTTCCTCCAAATCAATTCCCATACCTCTATCTACTAACAGTTTAAACCCAAACAAACACCTCTAACCACTTCTTCCAACGAGTACGCAACAGCAACAACCCCAGCTCTCAATAGATGCACCCCATCACGAGCATACATTTCATTTCTTCCATAGAAGTGTTCCCAGTTGTCAATGAAAGATATTGCATTTGATTTGCAATATCTTTCCAGCCGGGAATTGACACCAAGTGCCCTTGAAATCCATTCATTTCCCACTCCCTTTCTTGGAAGAATGCTACATATGATCGGGATTCCTCCCTTGCTCCTAACTAATTCAATGGCTGTCCTGAATCTCTGTATTAGTTCCTCACTCCTAACTCGTCCAACATCATTACCCCCTGCACTAATACAAATAATGGGTTTGTTTCCATTTCCCATCATAATATCATTCATGTTTCCAACAATATCACCAATTCCAGCTCCCGGATAGCAAACCCTTAATCTGATCCCCCTGTCTCTGGCACAAAACGTTCTGTCTAAATACCTCACCTGGGAATCTCCCACAACCAAAATTCGCTTCGATTCTCCCTTTTCCTTTCGAGCAGTTTGAGGGACCTGCGCTTCAATGCTCCTCGTTACTTTGTCTTTGCCACCTTGTTGAACAACAGGTTCAACACAGCACTCGTCCTCTAATACGTCAAATGCGTTAAAAGTCCTTAGGTGTAGGCTATTAGTTGTCGGTTTTGCCAAGGTCTTCTTAAGACCCCTGTCTTTCACAACTTGCCAAGACGAGGTCTTCTTATTATTGGTCCCGTCAGTCCTTTTTAATGAGGTCCCGTCAACACTGGCCTCCTCCTTCGTTTCCTCCAGAAGTCTCAGCCGTCATACCTCCTCCTGCAGGGAATCCATCTCTGCTCTCAGAGCTCCAACCAGACTCACCAAATCCTTCACTAATCCTTCCAAATCCTTCACTAATCCTTATCCCTACAGACAAAAATCAGAAGATACAACTGACGATTTACTATAAAACCAAAAAAACGGCCAGCCTACTCATGAGAAACTCTCCAGACACAAAACAGAACGCTTTAAAAGAGACCAACGTCGTCTATGCCTTCAAATGCCCACTTGGGGACTGTAAGCCTCAAAGAACTCAGTATATATGCAAGACAACAACATCTCTTTCCAGGCGATTAACGATGCATAAGCAACAGGGCTCCATTAAGGAACATATAATCTCTTCCCACAACCAGACCATCACCATTGAAATCTTAGCAAACAACACAGAAATCATCGACAGATACAGCAATAGCAGGCGGCTTGACATCTGCGAGGAACTACACATCAAGAAGACGACACCAGCAATCAACAGCCAATTAATGCACAACTATATTCTACCCACTTCAAGACTCCACTCCAATATAGAAGCATCAATAAATATGGGCCAATAGGCCCTCTGCAGTTACTTCCATTCTTACCTTCAATTTACCCAATTAATACTCATTGTTTCATGATCTGTCCTGTGTTGAAAGTTTTGTTCCCCTCATCCAAAACTGTTGTAACATATCACCTCACTCAAAATGCGGGTATAAAGTAAAATGAAAGCTGTTTAAATCATAGCATAGTAAGATCTCTGTTTAGTGTTTGCAGGTAATAGTTGTGTGTGTGTAAACTAAAAGTCTTTGAAAATGTAATAAGTTATTACGAAACGCGTTCATGTGTCGCTTCAGACAAGAAATAAAAATGAATTTTGGAGAATTGATTTTTCAATTACCATCAACAGTGAAAAGAAACATAAGAAATATTGAGAAATTCGTGTTAGAATTATTAATCTTACTTTTTCGGTCATATTTAATAATATATATATATATATTTATATATATATATATATATATATATATATATATATATATATATATATATATATATATATATATATATATATATATATATATATATATATTATTAAATATGACCGAAAAAGTAAGATTAATAATTCTAACAATTTATATATAATTTCTCCAAAATTCATTTTTATTTCTAGTCTGACACGACACTTGAATGCGTCTCGTAATAACTTATTACATTTTCAAAGACTTTAGTTTACACACACACAACTATAACTTGCAAACATTGTTTAAACAGCTTTGATTTTATAGCTGCATTTGGGTGAGGTGATATGTTACAACAATTTTGGATGATGTGAAAACAAACTTTCAACACAAGACAAAACACGAAACAATGTGTATAATATTTTGTAAGTTAAAGGGAAGAATGGAAGTAACTACAAAGGGCCTATTGGCCCATATTTCTTGATGCTTCTATATTGGTGCGGAGTCTTGAAGTGGGTAAAATAAAGTTATGCATTAATTGGCTGTTGATTGCTGGTGTCGACTTCTTAATGTGTAGTGCCTCGCAAATATCAAGCCGCCTGCTATGTCTGTATCTATCGATGATTTCCATGTTTTTTGTTAAGACTTCTCTGGTGATGGTCTGGTTGTGGGAAGAGATTATATGTTCCTTAATGGAGCCCTGTTGCTTATGCATCGTTAATCGCCTGGAAAGAGATGTTGTTGTTTTGCCTATATACTGAATTCTTTGAGGCTTACAGTCCCCAAGTGGGCATTTGAAGGCATAGACGACATTGGTCTCTTTTAAAGCGTTCTGCTTTGTGTCTGGAGAGTTTCTCATGAGTAGGTTGGCCGTTTTATTGGTTTTATAGTAGATCGTCAATTGTATCATCTGATTTTTGTCTGTAGGGATAACGTTTCTATTAACAATATCTTTCAGGACCCTTTCCTCCGTTTTATGAGCTGTGGAAAAGAAGTTCCCGTAAAATAGTCTAATAGGGGGTACAGGTGTTGTGTTAGTTGTCTCTTCAGAGGTTGCATGGCGTTTCACCTTCCTTCTTATGATGTCTTCAACGAAACCATTGGAGAAGCCATTGTTGACTAGGACCTGCCTTACCTTACAGAGTTCTTCGTCGACTTGCTTCTATCCTGAGCTGTGGCTGAGAGCACGGTCGACATAAGTGTTAACGACACTCCTCTTGTACCTGTTTGGGCAGTCACTGTTGGCATTCAGGCACATTCCTATGTTTGTTTCCTTAGTGTAGACTGCAGTGTGGAAAACTCCGCTCCTTTCCGTGACTGTTACATCTAGAAAGGGCAGCTTCCCATCCTTCTCCATCTCGTAAGTGAAACGCAACACAGAATTCTGCTCAAATGCCTCCTTCAGCTCCTGCAGATGTCTGACATCAGGTACCTGTGTAAAAATGTCGTCAACATACCTGCAGTATATGGCCGGTTTCAAGTTCATGTCGACTAAGACTTTTTGCACGAAGGTACCCATGTAGAAGTTTGCAAACAGGACACCTAGGGGAGAACCCATAGCGACCCCATCTACTTGCTTATACATGTGTCCATCCGGGCTCAAGAAGGGTGCCTCTTTAGTTCAAGCTTGGAGTAGTTTTCTTAGAATGTTTTCTGGTATGTCAAGAGG
This sequence comes from Procambarus clarkii, assembly GCF_040958095.1. NCBI lineage: Eukaryota > Metazoa > Arthropoda > Malacostraca > Decapoda > Cambaridae > Procambarus > Procambarus clarkii. Next base: position 12,558,460 of record NC_091222.1, read on the forward strand.
AGTACAGGCCGGATCACTATACACTCTGTCGGCTATCATCCCGATTGTTTCATCCACAGGTACGTTGGTAAACAGTGATTCTACGTCCAACGAGGCTCTTATCCCTGTGGCCCGTGTTCCCGCAGTAAGTCAACAAATTCCTTTGGAGACTTCAGGCTGAAGGCGCAAGGGACACAAGGAGTCAGCAAGCCGTTGAGTCGTTTCGCCAGTCTGTACGTGGGTGTGGGTATCTGGCTGATGATTGGCCGAAGTGGGTTCCCAGGCATGTGTGTCTTGACATTTTCATACGCGTATCCAGGTTTATATTCCCCAATAACCTTTGGCAGGTGGAGTCCGGATTTCTTGGTGTTCACAGTTTCGATCAATTTGTTGACCTTTGCTTTCAATTCGGCTGTAGTGTCCTTCGTTACCCTTTGGAATTTAGTTTGGTCAGAGAATATGAGGTTCATTTTCGCCAGATATTCGTCTTTTTTAAGAATGACATATATTGGCGACTTGTCACCTCTCTTGACAATTATCTCCTTGTTCTTGCGAAGGCTCTTAGCTGCCGCTTTGAGCTCGGGGGACAGTATGGTGCTTCTGTAGTTGCCTCGATTCTTTCCTACTTCCGCAATAAGTTCTGCTTGTAAGGTGTCTTTGGTGGTGACCTTCTTTTGTGTCTCGAGGTCGAATATGTCGTCCAACAGAATCTCCAACTCCACTTTCCGGGCCATCTCACTCGGTCTGGACATAACGTGACAGTTTATACCCAGATTTAGGAGAGTGACTTGGTCCTCAGTGAGGTTGATTCCTGCAAGGTTCAGGAAGCTGTCTCTTGGTCATGGAATTGCCATAGGTCCTCCATATAACGTTGTTAGTTTCTTGATTATCCTTGTTTCCCTGCTGAGGTGATGTCGGTCTGTGAGGATGTCGAAATGAGGTTCAATGCGAGTACGGAGACTTTCGTCGATGTTGCTGTTTCTCCATTAGTTTGTAGCATGAAGTAGTTGCGTTTTGTTGTCTTTAATTTCATATTCTGTTTTGTATATCTGATCACGAATCAGATCTTGGCGATATTTTATCGTGAAGGCTTGGTTCTTTGCTGCTGGGTCATACGTTTTAATATTAGTATATTGTGGTAGCAGTCTTTCCTGTAGACATATATTATTAAATATGACCGAAAAAGTAAGATTAATAATTCTAACACGAATTTTCTCGATCTTTCTTACGTTTCTTTTCACTGTTGATGGTAATTCAAAAATCAATTCTCCAAAATTCATTTTTATTTCTAGTCTGACACGACACTTGAGCGCATTTCGTAAGACTTATTACATTTTCAAAGACTTTAGTTTACACACACACACACACAACTTTAACTGAATAGAGCTTAAACATCTTCGAGTTTTTATACCTACATTTGGGTGAGGTGACATGTTACAATAGTTTTGGATGACGTGAAAATAATCTTTTAACACAAGACTGGACACGAAACAAAGGGTATTAAAGGTAGGTAACTGCAGAAGGCCTATTTTTATTGTTCCATATTTCTTGATGCTTTTATATTGGATCGGAGTCTCGAAGTGGGAAGAATATAGTTTTTGCATTAATTGGCTGTTGATTGCTGGTGTTGACTTCTTGATGTGTAGTGCCTCGCAGATGTCAAGCCGCCTGCTATCGCTGTACCTATCGATGATTTCTGTGTTGTTTGCTAAGATTTCTCTGATGATGGTTTGGTTGTGGGAAGAGACTATATGTTCCTTAATGGAGCCCTGATGCTTATACATCGTTAAACGCCTGGAGAGAGATGTTGTCTTGCCTATATACTGTATATATACAGCTAAGAACCTTCGCGAGAACAAGGAGATAGTTGTCAGGAGAGGTGACAAGTCGCCAATATACATAATTCTTAAAAAAGACGAATATCTGGCGAAAATGAACCTCATACTCTCTGACCAAACTAAATTCCAAAGGGTATCGAAGGACACTACAGCCGAATTGAAAGCAAAGTTCAACAAATTGATCGAAACTGTGAACACCAAGAAATCCGGACTCCACCTGCTAAAGGTTATTGGGGAATATAAACCCGGATACGCGTATGGAAATGTCAAGACACACAAGCCTGGAAACCCACTTCGGCCAATCATCAGCCAGATACCCACACCCACGTACAGACTGGCGAAACAACTCAACAGCTTGCTGACTCCTTATGTCCCTTGCACCTTCAGCCTGAAGTCTCCAAAGGAATTTGTTGACTTACTGCGGGGAACACGGGCCACAGGGATAAGAGCCTCGTTGGACGTAGAATCACTGTTTACCAACGTACCTGTGGATGAAACAATCAGGATGATAGCCGACAGAGTGTATCGTGATCCGGCCTGTACTCCTCTTCACATACCAGAAACCATTCTAAGGAAACTACTCCAAGCTTGTACTAAAGAGGCACCCTTCTTGAGCCCAGATGGACACATATATAAGCAAGTAGATGGGGTCGTCATGGGTTCTCCCCTAGGTGTCCTGTTTGCAAACTTCTACATGGGTACCATCGAGCAAAAAGTCTTAGTCCACATGAACTTGAAACCGGCCATATACTGCAGGTATGTTGACGACATTTTTACACAGGTACCTGATGTCAGACATCTGCAGGAGCTGAAGGAGGCATTTGAGCAGAATTCTGTGTTGCGTTTAACTTACGAGATGGAGAGGGATGGGAAGCTGCCCTTTCTAGATGTAACAGTCATGGAAAGGAGCAGAGTTTTCCACACTGCAGTCTACACTAAGGAAACGAACATAGGAATGTGCCTGAATGCCAACAGTGACTGCCCAGACAGGTAAAAGAGGAGTGTTGTTAACGCTTATGTCGACCGTGCTTTCAGCCACAGCTCAGAATGGAAGCAAGTCGACGAAGAACTCTGTAGGGTAAGGCAGGTCCTAGTCAACAACGGCTTCTCCAATGGTTTCGTGGAAGACATCATAAGAAGGAAAGTGAAACGCCATGCAACCTCTGAAGAGACAACTAACACAACACCTATACCCCCTATTAGACTATTTTACAGGAACTTCTTTTCCACAGCTCATAAAACGGAGGAAAGGGTCCTGAAAGATATTGTTAGTTGAAACGTTATCCCTACAGACAAAAATCAGAAGATACAACTGACAATTTACTATAAAACCAAAAAAACGGCCAGCCTACTAATGAGAAACTCTCCAGACACAAAACAGAACGCTTTAAAAGAGACTAACGTCGTCTATGCCTTCAAATGCCCTCTTGGGGACTGTAAGCTCCAAAAAACCCAGTATATAGGCAAGACAACAACATCTCTTTCTAGGCGTTTAACGATGCATAAGCAACAGGGCTCCATTAAGGAACATATAATCTCTTCCCACAACCAAACCATCGCCAGAGAAATCCTAGTAAAAACACAGAAATCATCGATAGATACAGCGATAGCAGGCGGCTTGACGTTTGCGAGGCACTACACATCAAGAAGTCAACACCAGCAATAAACAGCCAATTATTGCACAACTATATTGTACCCACCTCAAGACTCCGCTCCAATATAGAAGCATCAAGAAATATGGACCAATAGGCTTTCTACAAACACTTCTATTCAATATCCATTGTTTCGTGTTCTGTCTTGTGTTGATGAAATTAATACCCTATTAATATCACCTCTTGTTCTGTCTTGTGTTGATGAAATTATTACCCTATTAATGCCACATCTTGTTCTGTCTTGTGTTAATGCCACATCACCCCTTCCACCTCACTCAAATGTAGATATAAAATCGGAGGTGCGTAAGTTCTATTCAGTTGTGTATATGTGAACTAAAGTCTTTGAAAATGTAATAAATTTTACGAAACGCGCTCGTGTCGCGTCAGACTAGAAATAAAAATGAATTTTGGAGAATTGATTTTTGATTTACCTCCAACAGTGAAAAGAAATGTACGAAAGATTGAGAAAATTCGTGTTAGAATTATTAATCTTACTTTTTCGGTCATATTTAATAATATATATATATATATATATATATATATATATATATATATATATATATATATATATATATATATATATATATATATATATATATATATATATATATATATATTAGTATATTTTGGTAGCAGTCTTTCCTGTAGACATATATTATTAAATATGACCGAAAAAGTAAGATTAATAATTCTAACACGAATTTTCTCAATCTTTCGTACATTACGCTTCACTGTTGGAGGTAAATCAAAAATCACTTCTCCAAAATTCATTTTTATTTCTAGTCTGACGCGACACGGGCGCGTTTCGTAAAACTTATTACATTTTCAAAGACTTCACAAATACACAACTGATTAGAACTTGCGTTTCTCTGATTTTATATCTACATTTGAGTGAGGTGGGAAGGGTGATGTGGCATTAACACAAGACAGAACAATAGGGGATATTAATAGGGTATTAAAAGTATCAACACAAGACAGAACAGAAACAATGGATATTGAATAGAAGTGTTTGTAGAAAGCCTATTGGTCCATATTTCTTGATGCTTCTATATTGGAGCGGAGTCTTGAGGTGGGTAGAATATAGTTGTGCAATAATTGGCTGTTGATTGCTGGTGTTGACTTCTTGATGTGTAGTGCCTCGCAAACGTCAAGCCGCCTGCTATCGCTGTATCTATCGATGATTTCTGTGTTGTTTACTAGGATTTCTCTGGCGATGGTTTGGTTATGGGAAGAGATTATATGTTCCTTAATGGAGCCCTGTTGCTTATGCATCGTTAAACGCCTAGAAAGAGATGTTGTTGTCTTGCCTATATACTGGTTTTTTTGGAGCTTACAGTCCCCAAGTGGGCATTTGAAGGCATAGACGACGTTAGTCTCTTTTAAAGCGTTCTGTTTTGCGTCTGGAGAGTTTCTCATGAGTAGGCTGGCCGTTTTTCTGGTTTTATAGTAAATCGTCAGTTGTATCCTCTGATTTTTGTCTGTAGGGATAACGTTTCTATTAACAATATCTTTCAGGACCCTTTCCTCCGTTTTATGAGCTGTGGAAAAGAAGTTCCTGTAAAATAGTCTAATAGGGGGTATAGGTGTTGTGTTAGTTGTCTCTTCGGAGGTTGCATGGCTTTTCACTTTCCTTTTTATGATGTCTTCGATGAAACCATTGGAGAAGCCGTTATTGACTAGGACCTGCCTTACCCTACAGAGTTCTTCGTCGACTTGCTTCCATTCTGAGCTGTGGCTGAGAGCACGGTCGACGTATGCGTTAACAACACTCCTCTTGTACCTGTCAGGGCAGTCGCTGTTGGCATTTAGGCACATTCCTATGTTTGTTTCCTTAGTGTAGACTGCAGTGTGGAAACCTCCTCCCTTTTCCATGACTGTTACATCTAGAAAAGGCAGCTTCCCATCCTTTTCCGTCTCGTAAGTGAAACGCAGCACGGAACTCTGCTCAAATGCCTCCTTCAGCTCCTGCAGATGTCTGACATCAGGTACCTGTGTAAAAATGTCGCCAACATACCTGCAGTATATGGCCGGTTTCAAGTTCATGTCGACTAAGACTTTTTGCTCGATGGTACCCATGTAGAAGTTTGCAAACAGGACACCTAGGGGAGAACCCATGGCGACCCCATCTACTTGCTTATACATGTGCCCATCCGGGCTCAAGAAGGGTGCCTCTTTAGTACAAGCTTGGAGTAGTTTCCTCAGAATACTTTCTGGCATGTCAAGAGGAGTACAGGCTGGATCACGATACACTCTGTCGGCTATCATTCCGATTGTCTCGTCCACAGGTACGTTGGTAAACAGCGATTCTACGTCCACCGAGGCTCTTATCCCTGTGGCCCGTGCGCCCCCGCAGTAAGTCCACAAATTCCTTTGGAGACTTCAGGCTGAAGGCGCAAGGAACACAAGGAGTCAGCAGGCCGTTGAGTCGCTTTGCCAGTCTGTACGTGGGTGTGGGTATCTGGCTAATGTTTGGCCGAAGTGGGTTTCCAGGCTTGTGTGTCTTGACATTTCCATACGCATATCCAGGTTTATATTCCCCAATGATCTTTGGCAGGTGGAGTCCGGATTTCTTGGCGTTCACAGTTTCGATCAGTTTGTTGACCTTTGCTTTTAATTCGGCTGTAGTGTCCTTCGTTACCCTTTGGAATTTAGTTTGGTCAGAGAGTATGATGTTCATTTTCGCCAGATATTCGTCTTTTTTAAGAATGACATATATTGGCGACTTGTCACCTCTCCTGACAACTATCTCCTTGTTCTCACGAAGGCTTTTAGCTGCCGCTTTAAGCTCGGGGGACAGTATGGTGCTTCTGTAGTTGCCTCGATTCTTTCCTCCTCCTGCAATAAGTTCTGCTTGTAAGGTATCTTTGGTAGTGACCTTCTTTTGTGTCTCGAGGTCGAATATGTCGTCCAACAGAATTTCCAACTCTACTTTCCGGGCCATTTCACTCGGTCTGGACATAACATGACAGTTTATGCCCAGATTTAGGAGAGTGACTTGGTCCTCAGTGAGGTTAATTCCTGCAAGGTTCAGGAAGCCATCTCTTGGTCGTGGAATTGCCATAGGTCCTCCATATAATGTTGTTAGTTTCTTGATAATCCATAACATCACCTCAGCACTGAAACAAGGATTATCAAGAAACTAACAACATTATATGGAGGACCTATGGCAATTCCACGACCAAGAGATGGCTTCCTGAACCTTGCAGGAATTAACCTCACTGAGGACCAAGTCACTCTCCTAAATCTGGGCATAAACTGTCATGTTATGTCCAGACCGCGTGAAATGGCCCGGAAAGTAGAGTTGGAAATTCTGTTGGACGACATATTCGACCTCGAGACACAAAAGAAGGTCACTACCAAAGATACCTTACAAGCAGAACTTATTGCAGAAGGAGGAAAGAATCGAGGCAACTACAGAAGCACCATACTGTCCCCCGAGCTTAAAGCGGCAGCTAAAAGCCTTCGTGAGAACAAGGAGATAGTTGTCAGGAGAGGTGACAAGTCGCCAATATATGTCATTCTTAAAAAAGACGAATATCTGGCGAAAATGAACATCATACTCTCTGACCAAACTAAGTTCCAAAGGGTAACGAAGGACACTACAGCCGAATTAAAAGCAAAGGTCAACAAACTGATCGAAACTGTGAACGCCAAGAAATCCGGACTCCACCTGCCAAAGATCATTGGGGAATATAAACCTGGATATGCGTATGGAAATGTCAAGACGCACAAGCCAGGAAACCCACTTCGGCCAATCATTAGCCAGATACCCACACCCACGTACAGACTGGCGAAGCGACTCAACGGCCTGCTGACTCCTTGTGTTCCTTGCGCCTTCAGCCTGAAGTCTCCAAAGGAATTTGTGGACTTACTGCGGGGCGCACGGGCCACAGGGATAAGAGCCTCGTTGGACGTAGAATCGCTGTTTACCAACGTACCTGTGGACGAGACAATCGGAATGATAGCCGACAGAGTGTATCGTGATCCAGCCTGTACTCCTCTTGACATGCCAGAAAGTATTCTGAGGAAACTACTCCAAGCTTGTACTAAAGAGGCACCCTTCTTGAGCCCGGATGGGCACATGTATAAGCAAGTAGATGGGGTCGCCATGGGTTCTCCTCTAGGTGTCCTGTTTGCAAACTTCTACATGGGTACCATCGAGCAAAAAGTCTTAGTCGACATGAACTTGAAACCGGCCATATACTGCAGGTATGTTGACGACATTTTTACACAGGTACCTGATGTCAGACATCTGCAGGAGCTGAAGGAGGCATTTGAGCAGAGTTCCGTGCTGCGTTTCACTTACGAGACGGAAAAGGATGGGAAGCTGCCTTTTCTAGATGTAACAGTCATGGAAAAGGGCGGAGGTTTCCACACTGCAGTCTACACTAAGGAAACAAACATAGGAATGTGCCTAAATGCCAACAGCGACTGCCCTGACAGGTACAAGAGGAGTGTTGTTAACGCATACGTCGACCGTGCTCCCAGCCACAGCTCAGAATGGAAGCAAGTCGACGAAGAACTCTGTAGGGTAAGGCAGGTCCTAGTCAATAACGGCTTCTCCAATGGTTTCATTGAAGACATCATAAAAAGGAAAGTGAAAAGCCATGCAACCTCCGAAGAGACAACTAACACAACACCTATACCCCCTATTAGACTATTTTACAGGAACTTCTTTTCCACAGCTCATAAAACGGAGGAAAGGGTCCTGAAAGATATTGTTAATAGAAACGTTATCCCTACAGACAAAAATCAGAGGATACAACTGACGATTTACTATAAAACCAGAAAAACGGCCAGCCTACTCATGAGAAACTCTCCAGACGCAAAACAGAACGCTTTAAAAGAGACTAACGTCGTCTATGCCTTCAAATGCCCACTTGGGGACTGTAAGCTCCAAAAAACCCAGTATATAGGCAAGACAACAACATCTCTTTCTAGGCGTTTAACGATGCATAAGCAACAGGGCTCCATTAAGGAACATATAATCTCTTCCCATAACCAAACCATCGCCAGAGAAATCCTAGTAAACAACACAGAAATCATCGATAGATACAGCGATAGCAGGCGGCTTGACGTTTGCGAGGCACTACACATCAAGAAGTCAACACCAGCAATCAACAGCCAATTATTGCACAACTATATTCTACCCACCTCAAGACTCCGCTCCAATATAGAAGCATCAAGAAATATGGACTAATAGGCTTTCTACAAACACTTCTATTCAATACCCATTGTTTCTGTTCTGTCTTGTGTTGATACTTTTAATACCCTATTAATATCCCCTATTGTTCTGTCTTGTGTTAATGCCACATCACCCTTCCCACCTCACTCAAATGTAGATATAAAATCAGAGAAACGCAAGTTCTAATCAGTTGTGTATTTGTGAAGTCTTTGAAAATGTAATAAGTTTTACGAAACGCGCCCGTGTCGCGTCAGACTAGAAATAAAAATGAATTTTGGAGAAGTGATTTTTGATTTACCTCCAACAGTGAAGCGTAATGTACGAAAGATTGAGAAAATTCGTGTTAGAATTATTAATCTTACTTTTTCGGTCATATTTAATAATATATATATATATATATTTATATATATATATATATATTGTGACGGTAACGCGTTGGTGTTCGGCTGTTTCAAAAGCTAGGGGTATGGCCGCGTCACATATAGAAACAAAAAGAGAAAATCTGGAACTTTGTCTGTGGTAAGGTAATGGGAAGACACACAAAACACAAGTAAATTTAACAATGAGATTTTAATTACGTTAGAAAAGCAAAACATGAATAAAATGGACATACAAATTGGAACATAAAATCAATCAATCAAAATAATATGAATAATCAAATGACAAAATGAAAAGTTATGTTAAGACAAGTGAGTATTAACAAGTGAACAATATAAAATCGGTTAATAGGTGCAGGAATATTGGCTTTAAGCTGCCACCTCTCTTAGTACACGTAAGCAAGAGCTTAGTCTACCAACGAGACGTGTTAACTTGTTGAAAGCACTGGATATTCTGAGGTCTGTAGGTCGTGTGGCCCCAGACATCAGGTAGTGTGGCGGGTGGAGGGCAGGTGCAACTGGACACGCAGCCAATCAGCGATGAGCAGGCGACGGATTGGTAGTTTGGCTGTTCGAGTGGCGGGGGGAGCAGGTGTTCCTGGTGCTGCATACGTTTGCTCTCTGGCAAACCTTGGAGTTGTATTTGTTGGATATTTCTTCCATATTAGTTGTATAGGGATGTATATAGCGACGAACTTGGGAGGGAAGAGCAGGCTCAATCTCTTGAAGGAGATTATCGTCACAACTCTCCCCCGAAGCCTGCGGTTCTGGAAGAAGTACGTCGTTATGTGGTGGAGTAATAGATGGAGTCGCTTCTACTTCATAAACTCTGGAGAGGGCATCGGCTATGATGTTGTCAGAACCCTTGATATAGCGGATCTCCAGGTTGAAATCTTGTAAATACAAAGCCCTTTGTAGAAGACGCTGGTTAGTGAATTGGGCTTGATGTAGGAAGCGGAGAGGGTTGTGGTCTGAGAAGATGGTTGTAGACCTGGCGCCTTGTAGGTACGGAGCGAAGTGTTGGAGGTTCAGGACGATGGATAGTAGCTCCTTTTCAATAGTGCTGTAGTTCCTCTGGTGTGGTTTCAATTTGTAGCTGTAGTAGCTGACAGGTAGAACCTCCTCGCCTCGTTGTTGCATCAGGACACCACCAACGCCGGTACCACTGGCGTCGACATGAAGGACGAAAGGCTTGGTGATATCTGGCGAGGCGAGAATGGGATTAGAACAGAGGAGGAATTTGAGTTGTTCGAAAGCAACGGTTTGCTGCATGGTCCAATTATACCGTTGCTTGGGACTGGTTAATAGGATTAGAGGTGTGGCGACTGTACTGAAATTTCTCACAAACCTACGGTAGTAGGAGGCAAGATCAAGGAAGCGCAGGAGCTGCTTCCTGGTGGTAGGCTGTGGATACTGTTGGATGGCTTGAGTGTGTGAGTCTAACGGAGCTAGGCTGCCACTCCCAATAACATGACCCAGATAACGCACTTTACCTTTCGCGAAGGTGGACTTGCCCAGGTTGATGGTGAGGCCGGCTGTCAGGAGCTTGGAGAACAGACGTCGTAGCTGGAGCAGATGTTCACTCCAGGTGTTGGATGCTACGACGATATCATCCAGGTAGGCGTATGTGTTATCGAAGCCCTGGATGACACGGTTGACAGCTCTCTGAAAGGTGGCCGGGGCATTACATAGTCCGAAAGGAAGGCGTTCATATCTGAAAAGTCCAAAAGGAGTGATAAAGGCAGATATCTCTTTAGCGCGCTCCGTTAGACACACTTGATAGTACCCCTTCAGCAAGTCCACTTGAGACAAGTACTGGGCACTACCAATGACGTCAAGGATGTCATCTATCCTTGGCAAGGGGTAAGCATCCTTGACCGTTACGTTATTAAGTTTCCGATAGTCAGTACATAACCACACCTTACCCCTTACCTTGGGGTTTGGGCACCAAGATACAGGGTGAGGCCCAGGGGGACTCACAAGGTGTAGCCAGTCCATGATCCAAGAGGTACTGCACCTCAGCACGCATGACTTCCTTCTTGCTCGGGCTGATTCGGTAGAAGGGTTGACGAATCGGCCGGGTGTCGGGGAGCAGTTGGATGTCGTGCTGGGTAACATTACACTCTTGGGGGTCATCTCGGAACAACTCCTGATGTTCTCTGAAGATCTTGACAAGAGGTGCACTATGATTATCCTGAAAGTATTTGGGAAGATCATTAAGGATTTCGGAATTAGAAAGCGCTGACTCCTTGTCAGTGCTTTCGGGAGGAGAAGCTGGGAAGGTCTCACTGTGGATGTAGGGTTCTGTGAAGGTAGAATAATTGATCATGACAGTGGGAGGAGTACCATTATATTGCTTCAGGAGGTTGACGTGGCACAGCTGGGTCTTCCGCCGCCTATCTGGAGTCTCGATAACGTAGTTATTGCTGTTTCTGCACTCCTTGACGCGGTAGGGTCCTGAAAACCTGTTTTGCAAAGGAGAACCTGGGATAGGGAAGTATGCTAGGACGAAGTCTCCCGGCTTAAATTTTCTTACTTTGCTGGTCTGGTCGTAATGAGTCTTCATCCTCTCCTGGGCTTTCAATAGATTATCATGGGCAAAACGGTGGACTCTCTCTAGAATGTGTTGTAGGTTTTGAAGAAACTGGGGCACATTCGGATGCTCACTGAAGGTGGCATCTCGGAGAGAGTCTTTGAAAGCCTTAAGGGGAGTACGGCACTTACGGCCGTAGAGCATCTCATAAGGAGATACTCCTAGGGACTCATTTGGAAGACTTCTGTAAATACACATTATAAGGTGGATTTGCTTATCCCAATCCTTAGAGGTTTCACTACAAAACTTTTTCAAGAGTGCTTTGATAGTCTGATGACTACGCTCAAGAGAACCCTGTGAAGCAGGATGATACTGGCTGGACAATACCTGTTTGATGTTGAACTCCTCTAGTGTCCTTTTGAAGAGATCACTGGTGAAGTTGGTACCACAGTCGCTCTGAATCTCCCTGGGAAATCCGTATTGAGTGAAGATCTTCAATAGATGCTTTACAATCGTAGCAGCCGTGATGTTCTTCACTGGAACTGCTATGGGAAATCTGGTGGTAGGACACAGGATGGTTAAGATATAGGCGTTACCTGAACTGGTCCGAGGTAAAGGACCAACACAGTCTATTATAAGTCTGTGGAAAGGTTCCGCAGGCACCTGTATGGGAATCAGTGGCGCTCTGGGAATGGAGATGTTCGGTTTGCCTGCCATCTGACATGTATGACACTGTTTTACGTACTGTTTGACGCTATTTACCATACCTGGCCAGTAGTAGTCTTGACGAATTCCATGGTAAGTCTTGTTGAATCCGTAGTGGGAGAGTGCTCCGTGGGCCAGGTGTAGAATAGTGGGCCGCAGGCTGGTAGGAATCACAAGTTGTTCGATGTTGCCCCAATCGTCGTCCTCCTTCAGTTTACTGGGTCTATATCTGCGGTAGAGCAAGTCGTTCTCTAGGAAGAACCCAGGAATACTGTCGGGTTGAGTCTCAGCCTGGAAAAACAATGGTGTTAAGGTAAGATCTTCCCTCTGCAACTTACGGAACTCCAACTTGGTCAGATGCGGGGGTAGTTTCTGAGGGTCTTGAGGGACAGCGGTAGCAGTAGAGTCAGCTGGCTGTGGACGTGCGGCTTGTGCACGGGTGGTCACTAGAACCGGAGGAGAAACTTCATCACTCTTGAACCTCTGCTGGAACATATTCTAGTATAGGGTTAATTGGCACAGAGGTACACACCTGGGGTTTGTCCATGACGATCAGGTTGGTCGGTTGCAGGTCTTCTGCCAAGTCGTTGCCTAGGAGAAGTTGCACTCCAGGCATGGGAAAAGGCTTTTCCCTGACGGCGACTTGGACTTCTCCGTTCACGTAGGGACAATCCAGGTGGACTCTGGCGAGAGGGTAAGGAGTGGTAGCAGTGAGGTCAGTGATGAAGACAGTTTCTCCGGTGTAGGCGATGTTGGGCACAGCCGACTTCAAGATCGATTGAAGAGCCGCTGTGTCCCTCAAGACAGGGATAAGAGCCTCGTTGGACGTAGAATCGCTGTTTACCAACGTACCTGTGGACGAGACAATCGGAATGATAGCCGACAGAGTGTATCGTGATCCAGCCTGTACTCCTTTTGACATACCAGAAAATATTCTGAGGAAACTACTCCAAGCTTGTACTAAAGAGGCACCCTTCTTGAGCCCGGATGGGCACATGTATAAGCAAGTAGATGGGGTCGCCATGGGTTCTCCCCTAGGTGTCCTGTTTGCAAACTTCTACATGGATACCATCGAGCAAAAAGTCTTAGTCGACATGAACTTGAAACCGGCCATATTCTGCAGGTATGTTGATGACATTTTTACACAGGTACCTGATGTCAGAAATCTGCAGGAGCTGAAGGAGGCATTTGAGCAGAGTTCCGTGCTGCGTTTCACTTACGAGATGGAAAAGGATGGGAAGCTGCCCTTTCTAGATGTAACAGTCATGGAAAAGAGCGGAGGTTTCCACACTGCAGTCTACACTAAGGAAACGAACATAGGAATGTGCCTAAATGCCAACAGCGACTGCCCAGACAGGTACAAGAGGAGTGTTGTTAACGCATATGTCGACCGTGCTCTCAGCCACAGCTCAGAATGGAAGCAAGTAGACGAAGAACTCTGTAGGGTAAGGCAGGTCCTAGTCAACAACGGCTTCTCCAATGGTTTCGTCGAAGACATCATAAGAAGGAAAGTGAAAAGCCATGCAACCTCTGAAGAGACAACTAACACAACACCTATACCCCCTATTAGACTATTTTACAGGAACTTCTTTTCCACAGCTCATAAAACGGAGGAAAGGGTCCTGAAAGATATTGTTAATAGAAACGTTATCCCTACAGACAAAAATCAGAGGATACAACTGACGATTTACTATAAAACCAGAAAAACGGCCAGCCTACTCATGAGAAACTCTCCAGACACAAAACAGAACGCTTTAAAAGAGACTAACGTCGTCTATGCCTTCAAATGCCCACTTGGGGACTGTAAGCTCCAAAAAACCCAGTATATAGGCAAGACAACAACATCTCTTTCTAGGCGTTTAACGATGCATAAGCAACAGGGCTCCATTAAGGAACATATAATCTCTTCCCACAACCAAACCATCGCCAGAGAAATCCTAGTAAACAACACAGAAATCATCGATAGATACAGCGATAGCAGGCGGCTTGACGTTTGCGAGGCACTACACATCAAGAAGTCAACACCAGCAATCAACAGCCAATTATTGCACAACTATATTCTACCCACCTCAAGACTCCGCTCCAATATAGAAGCATCAAGAAATATGGACCAATAGGCTTTCTACAAACACTTCTATTCAATACCCATTGTTTCGTGTTCTGTCTTGTGTTGATGAAATTAATACCCTATTAATGCCACCCCTTGTTCTGTCTTGTGTTGATGAAATTAATACCCTATTAATGCTACCTCTTGTTCTGTCTTGTGTTGATTAATGCCACATCACCCCTTCCACCTCACTCAAATGTAGATATAAAATCGGAGATGCGTAAGTTCTATTCAGTTGTGTATTTGTAAACTAAAGTCTTTGAAAATGTAATAAGTTTTACGAAACGCGTTCGTGTCGCGTCAGACTAGAAATAAAAATGAATTTTGGAGAATTGATTTTTGATTTACCTCCAACAATGAAAAGAAATGTACGAAAGATTGAGAAAATTCGTGTTAGAATTATTAATCTTACTTTTTCGGTCATATTTAATAATATATGTCTACAGGAAAGACTGCTACCAAAATATACTAATATATATATATATATATATATATATATATATATATATATATATATATATATATATATATATACACATATATATATATATATATATATATATATATATATATATATATATATATATATATATATATATATATATATATATATATATATATATATATATATATATATATATATATATATATATAACCATGTTTGTGTGTGTGTCTGAACCAAACCTGCTGGGGTTTGGAGTCCTCCCAAGGCTGTTAAACAGCGGCCCATGCTGCACGAGCCTACATTAGCTCTCTTACTGAAGACCAGGCAGTAGTAAAATTAGATTTTAAAAATGCTTTCAACTCGGTCAAAAGGGAAGCAATCCTTACTGCAGTCCAGGAACATTGCCCAAGCGTTCTCCCGTTTGTGTCAGCAGGCTACAGCAAAGACTCAACCCTCCTGTTTGGCAAACATGAAGTCACCTCAGCAGAGGGAATTCAACAGGGAGACCAACTTGCACCCTTCCTCTTTTGCAAAGCGGTTCGAGAAATTACAACCAGACTGTCCAGTGAGCTCAACATCTGGTTCCTGGATGATGGAACTCTGGCAGGCACACAAGATTCCCTGCTGGAAGACCTACAGCTGGTGAAGACACGGGGGGAGACCATGGGTCTCGTTCTTAACCCCCCAAGTGCGAAATTATTGCATCCAGTGAAGTAATTATTAGAGCAGTGAAATCAGTTTTACCAGAAGCCTCAGTCATTAAACCCACCGACAGCACACTACTTGGATCACCTCTGGGCCACAATGCCATTGCTGCAGTCCTTGACGAAAAGTTTAGAGACCTAAAGAGAATGGATGAGAGAATAGGGGACTTGGACTCCCATGATGCCCTCTACTTTCTCACAAAGTGCCTTACCTTGCCCAGGCTAACATACTTCTTAAGGTGTGCACCCACTTTTGGCAACCCACTTCTAAATCAAAATGATGAGCTCCTCAGGTCAATATTCAGGAAGGCACTCAACCTAGATTTAGATTACAGTCAGTGGGACCAAGCAACACTACCAGTGAGATTTGGGGGGATAGGCATACGCAAGGCAACTGAGGTAGCACTTCCAGCATTCTTATCCTCAAGTAACAGAAACCACGTACAAAACTCAGGCAAATCATAACATACAACGAAAAGGCAATGTAAAGGATCAGGGTGTACTCATGTCGGAAGACCTTACCTCTAAAGAACACAATAAAGTAGCCGTCACAACTGACCGTCAATTTTCTTATTGTTACGTCTTTCAGATTTTTTAGTTGTTTCGCTGCTTCTTTGAGTCGTGGGGTTAAGATTGTAGATGAATATGTTCCTCGTTTTTTCCCTGCTTCTGCAAGTAGCTTGAAGTGTGTCCGTGGTGATGACTTTTTTGTTGTCTTCTAGCTTATGGATATCGTCCAGAAGCATTTCGATTTCCAGGCGTTTTTGAGGCATCTTTGGTTTAGATAAGAATTGACAATTTAGACCAAGATTTAAGAGGTCTCGTTGGTCCTGGGTAAGATCATAAATCTTGGTCTAAATTGTCAATTCTTATCTAAACCAAAGATGCCTCAAAAACGCCTGGAAATCGAAATGCTTCTGGACGATATCCATAAGCTAGAAGACAACAAAAAAGTCATCACCACGGACACACTTCAAGCTGAACTACTTGCAGAAGCAGGGAAAAAACGAGGAACATATTCATCTACAATCTTAACCCCACGACTCAAAGAAGCAGCGAAACAACTAAAAAATCTGAAAGACGTAACAATAAGAAAAGCCGACAAAACAGCAGCATATGTATTGATTCCTACCCATGAATACATGAACAAAATTAGCGACATCCTAAGTGACGACTCCAAATTTCAACGAATCACGAGGAACCCCGTAGAAGACCTTAAGCGGAAAGTAAACAAAACAATTACAGCAATCAACGCAAAGAAAGGTAGTGTGCATTTCAATAAACTTCAAGGCGACTATGGCTTAGGATATGCCTACGGCAATGTTAAGACGCATAAACCAGGTAACCCACTACGCCCTATAATCAGCCAAATACCAACCCCAACTTATCACCTGGCAAAAAAACTCAATGAACTCCTAACTCCATACACTCCAAGTAAGTTTAGTCTACAATCATCAGCAGATTTCCTAGAATTGATCAAATCTACCCAGCCCGATGGAATCATCGCTTCCCTGGACGTTGAATCCCTTTTTACCAACGTCCCAGTCGACACAACCATAGGAATGATACTGGACAGAGTATACAGAGACGAGAGCACCCCCAAATTAGACATACCTGAGCCACACTTGAAAAGTCTTCTCGAAGCATGTACAAAGGAAGCCCCTTTCATCAGTCCACAAGGAGACATGTATTTACAGATAGACGGAGTAGCAATGGGCTCCCCCTTAGGAGTTTTATTTGCTAATTTTTATATGGGAACCATCGAAGATAGGGTCTTCAGTAGCAGACAAAAACCAACTGTATACTGCCGTTATGGAGATGACATATTCGTAATAGTAAAAGACTCAGATGAACTTATTGACCTAAAAAGACACCTAGAGAGAGAGTCAGTACTCCGATTTACACATGAAAATAGTGAAAATAACAGTCTGCCATTCTTGGATGTACTAATAACAAAAACAGGAACCTCTTTAAGCACCAACGTATATACCAAGCCCACCAACATAGGATTATGCCTGAACGGTAGAAGTGAGTGCCCCCAAAGATACAAAGCCAGTGTTCTCAATGCTTATATTCGTCGAGCGCTTACCCACTGCTCAGAATGGAGCAACGTGAGTAGAGAGTTTGAAAGAGTAACTCAGGTATTGGTGAACAACGGATATAGCAACGCGGAAATAAACGCTGCTATAAGAAGACACTTGGACCGTTGGTATAATTCAGAACCTAGAACAGAAACCACAACACCCCCAATAAAATTATATTACAAATCAACCATGCACAGTGAACATATAAAAGAGGAAAGAATAATGAAAGAAATAATCCGTAAAGGAGTAAAAAGCACTACTCCTAACCAAAACATAAACCTGATAATATTCTACAAAACCAAGAAGACTTCCGAACTCCTTATCAAAAACAGCCCGAAGCCGACGGAGAACCCTCTACAGCAGTCAAGCGTTGTATACATGTACACTTGCCCCCACGAAGGATGTAACCTTCAATGTAAGTACATAGGTATGACGTCGACCAAGCTGACGAGGCGTTTGACATGCCATCTTCAATCTGGTGCCCCTCGGAATCACATGAGACAAGCCCATGACATTACTCTAACAAGAGAAATGTTGAACAAGAATACTTGCATAATAGACAAAACCCAAGATTCAAGAAGATTACAAATTCTTGAGGCAATTCACATAAGAATAGAGCGACCTACCATGAACACCCAAATCACGGAACTATTTACTCTACCCACCATGAGAGTAAGGACAAGACAAGAACATATCGATGCCAACACAGAAGACAATGTCCAACATAACAGGCCAATTACACTGGATTAATCTTTGTGTTTAGATAGGTGATGCCTCGTATGGGCCAATAAGCCTTCTGCAGCCCCTATGTTTATCCCTTATGTATCCCCCCATGTTTTTCACCTTCATTGTATTATCACCTGACCTAATGCGGGTATAAAATCAACTAGTATTGTAAGATTGTTCACTTGAGAATGAACCATGGAGGTTCGAAACGTCGTGCAAATTATACAAATAAGTGTAATACACTCTATAGTAAATCACTTCTTTTCTTCACCTTAAAAGTACGAAAATGAGTTTTGGAGAACTCCTATTCCAATTAAGCCCTGATGCTAAGAAAATAGTTAGAGGGATAGAAGCCCTAAACCAGAAAATAATAAATACAGAATATGCGGTCATATTCAATGAAACATGTTTGAAAGAAAACCTGCTGCCAGTATACACCAATATATATATATATATATATATATATATATATATATATATATATATATATATATATATATATATATATATATATATATATATACACACACATATATATATATATATATATATATATATAACCATGTTTGTGTGTGTGTCTGAACCAAACCTGCTGGGGTTTGGAGTCCTCCCAAGGCTGTTAAACAGCGGCCCATGCTGCACGAGCCTACATTAGCTCTCTTACTGAAGACCAGGCAGTAGTAAAATTAGATTTTAAAAATGCTTTCAACTCGGTCAAAAGGGAAGCAATCCTTACTGCAGTCCAGGAACATTGCCCAAGCGTTCTCCCGTTTGTGTCAGCAGGCTACAGCAAAGACTCAACCCTCCTGTTTGGCAAACATGAAGTCACCTCAGCAGAGGGAATTCAACAGGGAGACCAACTTGCACCCTTCCTCTTTTGCAAAGCGGTTCGAGAAATTACAACCAGACTGTCCAGTGAGCTCAACATCTGGTTCCTGGATGATGGAACTCTGGCAGGCACACAAGATTCCCTGCTGGAAGACCTACAGCTGGTGAAGACACGGGGGGAGACCATGGGTCTCGTTCTTAACCCCCCAAGTGCGAAATTATTGCATCCAGTGAAGTAATTATTAGAGCAGTGAAATCAGTTTTACCAGAAGCCTCAGTCATTAAACCCACCGACAGCACACTACTTGGATCACCTCTGGGCCACAATGCCATTGCTGCAGTCCTTGACGAAAAGTTTAGAGACCTAAAGAGAATGGATGAGAGAATAGGGGACTTGGACTCCCATGATGCCCTCTACTTTCTCACAAAGTGCCTTACCTTGCCCAGGCTAACATACTTCTTAAGGTGTGCACCCACTTTTGGCAACCCACTTCTAAATCAAAATGATGAGCTCCTCAGGTCAATATTCAGGAAGGCACTCAACCTAGATTTAGATTACAGTCAGTGGGACCAAGCAACACTACCAGTGAGATTTGGGGGGATAGGCATACGCAAGGCAACTGAGGTAGCACTTCCAGCATTCTTATCCTCAAGTAACAGAAACCACGTACAAAACTCAGGCAAATCATAACATACAACGAAAAGGCAATGTAAAGGATCAGGGTGTACTCATGTCGGAAGACCTTACCTCTAAAGAACACAATAAAGTAGCCGTCACAACTGACCGTCAATTTTCTTATTGTTACGTCTTTCAGATTTTTTAGTTGTTTCGCTGCTTCTTTGAGTCGTGGGGTTAAGATTGTAGATGAATATGTTCCTCGTTTTTTCCCTGCTTCTGCAAGTAGCTTGAAGTGTGTCCGTGGTGATGACTTTTTTGTTGTCTTCTAGCTTATGGATATCGTCCAGAAGCATTTCGATTTCCAGGCGTTTTTGAGGCATCTTTGGTTTAGATAAGAATTGACAATTTAGACCAAGATTTAAGAGGTCTCGTTGGTCCTGGGTAAGATCATAAATCTTGGTCTAAATTGTCAATTCTTATCTAAACCAAAGATGCCTCAAAAACGCCTGGAAATCGAAATGCTTCTGGACGATATCCATAAGCTAGAAGACAACAAAAAAGTCATCACCACGGACACACTTCAAGCTGAACTACTTGCAGAAGCAGGGAAAAAACGAGGAACATATTCATCTACAATCTTAACCCCACGACTCAAAGAAGCAGCGAAACAACTAAAAAATCTGAAAGACGTAACAATAAGAAAAGCCGACAAAACAGCAGCATATGTATTGATTCCTACCCATGAATACATGAACAAAATTAGCGACATCCTAAGTGACGACTCCAAATTTCAACGAATCACGAGGAACCCCGTAGAAGACCTTAAGCGGAAAGTAAACAAAACAATTACAGCAATCAACGCAAAGAAAGGTAGTGTGCATTTCAATAAACTTCAAGGCGACTATGGCTTAGGATATGCCTACGGCAATGTTAAGACGCATAAACCAGGTAACCCACTACGCCCTATAATCAGCCAAATACCAACCCCAACTTATCACCTGGCAAAAAAACTCAATGAACTCCTAACTCCATACACTCCAAGTAAGTTTAGTCTACAATCATCAGCAGATTTCCTAGAATTGATCAAATCTACCCAGCCCGATGGAATCATCGCTTCCCTGGACGTTGAATCCCTTTTTACCAACGTCCCAGTCGACACAACCATAGGAATGATACTGGACAGAGTATACAGAGACGAGAGCACCCCCAAATTAGACATACCTGAGCCACACTTGAAAAGTCTTCTCGAAGCATGTACAAAGGAAGCCCCTTTCATCAGTCCACAAGGAGACATGTATTTACAGATAGACGGAGTAGCAATGGGCTCCCCCTTAGGAGTTTTATTTGCTAATTTTTATATGGGAACCATCGAAGATAGGGTCTTCAGTAGCAGACAAAAACCAACTGTATACTGCCGTTATGGAGATGACATATTCGTAATAGTAAAAGACTCAGATGAACTTATTGACCTAAAAAGACACCTAGAGAGAGAGTCAGTACTCCGATTTACACATGAAAATAGTGAAAATAACAGTCTGCCATTCTTGGATGTACTAATAACAAAAACAGGAACCTCTTTAAGCACCAACGTATATACCAAGCCCACCAACATAGGATTATGCCTGAACGGTAGAAGTGAGTGCCCCCAAAGATACAAAGCCAGTGTTCTCAATGCTTATATTCGTCGAGCGCTTACCCACTGCTCAGAATGGAGCAACGTGAGTAGAGAGTTTGAAAGAGTAACTCAGGTATTGGTGAACAACGGATATAGCAACGCGGAAATAAACGCTGCTATAAGAAGACACTTGGACCGTTGGTATAATTCAGAACCTAGAACAGAAACCACAACACCCCCAATAAAATTATATTACAAATCAACCATGCACAGTGAACATATAAAAGAGGAAAGAATAATGAAAGAAATAATCCGTAAAGGAGTAAAAAGCACTACTCCTAACCAAAACATAAACCTGATAATATTCTACAAAACCAAGAAGACTTCCGAACTCCTTATCAAAAACAGCCCGAAGCCGACGGAGAACCCTCTACAGCAGTCAAGCGTTGTATACATGTACACTTGCCCCCACGAAGGATGTAACCTTCAATGTAAGTACATAGGTATGACGTCGACCAAGCTGACGAGGCGTTTGACATGCCATCTTCAATCTGGTGCCCCTCGGAATCACATGAGACAAGCCCATGACATTACTCTAACAAGAGAAATGTTGAACAAGAATACTTGCATAATAGACAAAACCCAAGATTCAAGAAGATTACAAATTCTTGAGGCAATTCACATAAGAATAGAGCGACCTACCATGAACACCCAAATCACGGAACTATTTACTCTACCCACCATGAGAGTAAGGACAAGACAAGAACATATCGATGCCAACACAGAAGACAATGTCCAACATAACAGGCCAATTACACTGGATTAATCTTTGTGTTTAGATAGGTGATGCCTCGTATGGGCCAATAAGCCTTCTGCAGCCCCTATGTTTATCCCTTATGTATCCCCCCATGTTTTTCACCTTCATTGTATTATCACCTGACCTAATGCGGGTATAAAATCAACTAGTATTGTAAGATTGTTCACTTGAGAATGAACCATGGAGGTTCGAAACGTCGTGCAAATTATACAAATAAGTGTAATACACTCTATAGTAAATCACTTCTTTTCTTCACCTTAAAAGTACGAAAATGAGTTTTGGAGAACTCCTATTCCAATTAAGCCCTGATGCTAAGAAAATAGTTAGAGGGATAGAAGCCCTAAACCAGAAAATAATAAATACAGAATATGCGGTCATATTCAATGAAACATGTTTGAAAGAAAACCTGCTGCCAGTATACACCAATATATATATATATATATATATATATATATATATATATATATATATATATATATATATATATATATATATATATATATACACACACATATATATATATATATATATATATATAACCATGTTTGTGTGTGTGTCTGAACCAAACCTGCTGGGGTTTGGAGTCCTCCCAAGGCTGTTAAACAGCGGCCCATGCTGCACGAGCCTACATTAGCTCTCTTACTGAAGACCAGGCAGTAGTAAAATTAGATTTTAAAAATGCTTTCAACTCGGTCAAAAGGGAAGCAATCCTTACTGCAGTCCAGGAACATTGCCCAAGCGTTCTCCCGTTTGTGTCAGCAGGCTACAGCAAAGACTCAACCCTCCTGTTTGGCAAACATGAAGTCACCTCAGCAGAGGGAATTCAACAGGGAGACCAACTTGCACCCTTCCTCTTTTGCAAAGCGGTTCGAGAAATTACAACCAGACTGTCCAGTGAGCTCAACATCTGGTTCCTGGATGATGGAACTCTGGCAGGCACACAAGATTCCCTGCTGGAAGACCTACAGCTGGTGAAGACACGGGGGGAGACCATGGGTCTCGTTCTTAACCCCCCAAGTGCGAAATTATTGCATCCAGTGAAGTAATTATTAGAGCAGTGAAATCAGTTTTACCAGAAGCCTCAGTCATTAAACCCACCGACAGCACACTACTTGGATCACCTCTGGGCCACAATGCCATTGCTGCAGTCCTTGACGAAAAGTTTAGAGACCTAAAGAGAATGGATGAGAGAATAGGGGACTTGGACTCCCATGATGCCCTCTACTTTCTCACAAAGTGCCTTACCTTGCCCAGGCTAACATACTTCTTAAGGTGTGCACCCACTTTTGGCAACCCACTTCTAAATCAAAATGATGAGCTCCTCAGGTCAATATTCAGGAAGGCACTCAACCTAGATTTAGATTACAGTCAGTGGGACCAAGCAACACTACCAGTGAGATTTGGGGGGATAGGCATACGCAAGGCAACTGAGGTAGCACTTCCAGCATTCTTATCCTCAAGTAACAGAAACCACGTACAAAACTCAGGCAAATCATAACATACAACGAAAAGGCAATGTAAAGGATCAGGGTGTACTCATGTCGGAAGACCTTACCTCTAAAGAACACAATAAAGTAGCCGTCACAACTGCAAGAAAAATGACAGGTTGGATAACAAGAACTTTTCACACTAGAGATGCTATACCGATGATGACACTTCTCAAAACGCTTGTGCTCTCTAGAGTGGAGTACTGCTGCACAATGACAGCCCCTTTCAAAGCTGTAGAAATTGCTGACCTGGAGAGCGTGCAGAGATCCTTTACTGCTAGAATCCACTCAGTAAAACACCTAAACTATTGGGACCGACTAAAGAGCCTAAATCTGTACTCCTTTGAGCGCAGGCGGGAGAGATACATAATAATTTACACGTGGAAAATATTAGAGGGGCTGGTCCCAAACCTGCACACAGAAATAACATCACATGAGACCAGAAGACATGGCAGGATGTGCAGAATACCCCCGTTGAAAAGCGGAGGTGCAACAGGTACTCTAAGAGAGAACTCTATCAACATCAGAGGCCCGAGACTATTCAACAGGCTTCCCCTATACATATGGGGCATAATTGGCAATCCCCTCACAGTGTTCAAGAGAGAACTGGATAAGCACCTCCAAAGGATACCTGATCAACCAGGCTGTGACTCATATGTCAGGCTGCGAGCAGCCGCGTCTAACAGCCTGGTTGATCAGTCCAGCAACCAGGAGGCCTGATCGACGACCGGGCCGCGGGAACGCTAAGCCCCGGAAGCACCTCAAGGTATGTACAGCAGCCAACGAATTGGTAGGGCAGATCCTACCAGAGCGTATGAGAGAGACAGCGGGAACTCATGATCAAACGTTCATTGAAGCAGCCAGAAAATGGGACACCATTGCACACCCTCAATCCCGACCATAAGTCCCAAAAGACCACAAGCAGGCCCACTGGGATAGCCCCATTATGGAAAAGACTGTCACAGCAATGATTGCCCACGCTGATGCTGAAAACAAAGCCCGCCTCCTAGTGGTAACAGCACCCCACGCTGGGGATTTTTTATTTGCTGTGCCCAATGCAGCCCTGGGAAGTCGCCTCAGTCATGACGCTCTCTGCATTGGAGTTGCCCTTCGCCTTGCCGCCCCCATCCTCACCGAACATATGTGCATCTGCGGAACTACGATGGCAGACCAAAATGGTCGTCATGGTCTGGTATGTTGTAAATCAGAGGGTAAGATTGCAAGACATAAAGAAGTCAACGACAATATCAAAAGGAGCCTCGCCACAGCCCGCTGCCCGGCACAAAGAGAACCACACTTATCCAGACCTAACGACCCTCAGAAGCGCCCAGATGCGGTCACCTTGCTACCTTGGAAGGGTGGTAAGCAAGTGGTGTGGGACTACACGTGTGCTGCCACACTGGCCAGTACCTACCTCCACTACAGCACACGTGAAAGCGGTGGTGCTGCTTCTTTCAGGGAATCACAGAAAACTATTAAATACAGAGGTCTGGCACACTGCTACAGGTTTGTTCCGATCGGCTCGGAGACCCTCGGTTCGTGGAAAAATGTGCATTGAAGTTCCTGAAGGAATTGGGGGACAAATTGATCAGCGCTACAAAATACCAGAGAGCAAAAAGTTTCTTGTTCCAGCACCTCAGTGTTGCGATTCAGAGGGAAAATGCCTGTTGCGTCTTGGGCACTAGTCCAACTTCAGAGGAATTCGAAAAAGAGTTTGACTTGCAACACTGATTGAACCCGTCTGTGACATTCATCAATGTTTCCCATTGTCATGTTTTTTAGGAGATCCATAACCTTTAAGCACCTTTTTGTATTATTATTTTTGTATCAACCAATGTATATCTTGTAACCATCAAACACATAATAAAGCACAAAAAAAGGAAGCGGGTGGTAGGAGAAAAGCACACAGAAACTGTATTGGAGGGGATCTAAACATTCCCTCTAATGCGTTATGCGTGGTTTCCTCCGAGGCTATGGGTCCCCCTTCTTCCAGCTAGAGGTGGTACTCCCTTCCCTATTTATAATATATATATATATATATATATATATATATATATACATATATATATATATATATATATATATATATATATATATATATATATATATATATATATATATATATATATATATATATATATTTCATTGAATATGACCGCATATTCTGTATTTATTATTTTCTGGTTTAGGGCTTCTATCCCTCTAACTATTTTCTTAGCATCAGGGCTTAATTGGAATAGGAGTTCTCCAAAACTCATTTTCGTACTTTTAAGGTGAAGAAAAGAAGTGATTTACTATAGAGTGTATTACACTTATTTGTATAATTTGCACGACGTTTCGAACCTCCATGGTTCATTCTCAAGTGAACAATCTTACAATACTAGTTGATTTTATACCCGCATTAGGTCAGGTGATAATACAATGAAGGTGAAAAACATGGGGGGATACATAAGGGATAAACATAGGGGCTGCAGAAGGCTTATTGGCCCATACGAGGCATCACCTATCTAAACACAAAGATTAATCCAGTGTAATTGGCCTGTTATGTTGGACATTGTCTTCTGTGTTGGCATCGATATGTTCTTGTCTTGTCCTTACTCTCATGGTGGGTAGAGTAAATAGTTCCGTGATTTGGGTGTTCATGGTAGGTCGCTCTATTCTTATGTGAATTGCCTCAAGAATTTGTAATCTTCTTGAATCTTGGGTTTTGTCTATTATGCAAGTATTCTTGTTCAACATTTCTCTTGTTAGAGTAATGTCATGGGCTTGTCTCATGTGATTCCTGAGGGGCACCAGATTGAAGATGGCATGTCAAACGCCTCGTCAGCTTGGTCGATGTCATACCTATGTACTTACATTGAAGGTTACATCCTTCGTGGGGGCAAGTGTACATGTATACAACGCTTGACTGCTGTAGAGGGTTCTCCGTCGGCTTCGGGCTGTTTTTGATAAGGAGTTCGGAAGTCTTCTTGGTTTTGTAGAATATTATCAGGTTTATGTTTTGGTTAGGAGTAGTGCTTTTTACTCCTTTACGGATTATTTCTTTCATTATTCTTTCCTCTTTTATATGTTCACTGTGCATGGTTGATTTGTAATATAATTTTATTGGGGGTGTTGTGGTTTCTGTTCTAGGTTCTGAATTATACCAACGGTCCAAGTGTCTTCTTATAGCAGCGTTTATTTCCGCGTTGCTATATCCGTTGTTCACCAATACCTGAGTTACTCTTTCAAACTCTCTACTCACGTTGCTCCATTCAGAGCAGTGGGTAAGCGCTCGACGAATATAAGCATTGAGAACACTGGCTTTGTATCTTTGGGGGCACTCACTTCTACCGTTCAGGCATAATCCTATGTTGGTGGGCTTGGTATATACGTTGGTGCTTAAAGAGGTTCCTGTTTTTGTTATTAGTACATCCAAGAATGGCAGACTGTTATTTTCACTATTTTCATGTGTAAATCGGAGTACTGACTCTCTCTCTAGGTGTCTTTTTAGGTCAATTAGTTCATCTGAGTCTTTTACTATTACGAATATGTCATCTACATAACGGCAGTATACAGTTGGTTTTTGTCTGCTACTGAAGACCCTATCTTCGATGGTTCCCATATAAAACTCCTAAGGGGGAGCCCATTGCTACTCCGTCTATCTGTAAATACATGTCTCCTTGTGGACTGATGAAAGGGGCTTCCTTTGTACATGCTTCGAGAAGACTTTTCAAGTGTGGCTCAGGTATGTCTAATTTGGGGGTGCTCTCGTCTCTGTATACTCTGTCCAGTATCATTCCTATGGTTGTGTCGACTGGGACGTTGGTAAAAAGGGATTCAACGTCCAGGGAAGCGATGATTCCATCGGGCTGGGTAGATTTGATCAATTCTAGGAAATCTGCTGATGATTGTAGACTAAACTTACTTGGAGTGTATGGAGTTAGGAGTTCATTGAGTTTTTTTGCCAGGTGATAAGTTGGGGTTGGTATTTGGCTGATTATAGGGCGTAGTGGGTTACCTGGTTTATGCGTCTTAACATTGCCGTAGGCATATCCTAAGCCATAGTCGCCTTGAAGTTTATTGAAATGCACACTACCTTTCTTTGCGTTGATTGCTGTAATTGTTTTGTTTACTTTCCGCTTAAGGTCTTCTACGGGGTTCATCGTGATTCGTTGAAATTTGGAGTCGTCACTTAGGATGTCGCTAATTTTGTTCATGTATTCATGGGTAGGGATCAATACATATGCTGCTGTTTTGTCGGCTTTTCTTATTGTTACGTCTTTCAGATTTTTTAGTTGTTTCGCTGCTTCTTTGAGTCGTGGGGTTAAGATTGTAGATGAATATGTTCCTCGTTTTTTCCCTGCTTCTGCAAGTAGTTCAGCTTGAAGTGTGTCCGTGGTGATGACTTTTTTGTTGTCTTCTAGCTTATGGATATCGTCCAGAAGCATTTCGATTTCCAGGCGTTTTTGAGGCATCTTTGGTTTAGATAAGAATTGACAATTTAGACCAAGATTTAAGAGGTCTCGTTGGTCCTGGGTAAGATCATAAATCTTGGTCTAAATTGTCAATTCTTATCTAAACCAAAGATGCCTCAAAAACGCCTGGAAATCGAAATGCTTCTGGACGATATCCATAAGCTAGAAGACAACAAAAAAGTCATCACCACGGACACACTTCAAGCTGAACTACTTGCAGAAGCAGGGAAAAAACGAGGAACATATTCATCTACAATCTTAACCCCACGACTCAAAGAAGCAGCGAAACAACTAAAAAATCTGAAAGACGTAACAATAAGAAAAGCCGACAAAACAGCAGCATATGTATTGATTCCTACCCATGAATACATGAACAAAATTAGCGACATCCTAAGTGACGACTCCAAATTTCAACGAATCACGAGGAACCCCGTAGAAGACCTTAAGTGGAAAGTAAACAAAACAATTACAGCAATCAACGCAAAGAAAGGTAGTGTGCATTTCAATAAACTTCAAGGCGACTATGGCTTAGGATATGCCTACGGCAATGTTAAGACGCATAAACCAGGTAACCCACTACGCCCTATAATCAGCCAAATACCAACCCCAACTTATCACCTGGCAAAAAAACTCAATGAACTCCTAACTCCATACACTCCAAGTAAGTTTAGTCTACAATCATCAGCAGATTTCCTAGAATTGATCAAATCTACCCAGCCCGATGGAATCATCGCTTCCCTGGACGTTGAATCCCTTTTTACCAACGTCCCAGTCGACACAACCATAGGAATGATACTGGACAGAGTATACAGAGACGAGAGCACCCCCAAATTAGACATACCTGAGCCACACTTGAAAAGTCTTCTCGAAGCATGTACAAAGGAAGCCCCTTTCATCAGTCCACAAGGAGACATGTATTTACAGATAGACGGAGTAGCAATGGGCTCCCCCTTAGGAGTTTTATATGGGAACCATCGAAGATAGGGTCTTCAGTAGCAGACAAAAACCAACTGTATACTGCCGTTATGTAGATGACATATTCGTAATAGTAAAAGACTCAGATGAACTAATTGACCTAAAAAGACACCTAGAGAGAGAGTCAGTACTCCGATTTACACATGAAAATAGTGAAAATAACAGTCTGCCATTCTTGGATGTACTAATAACAAAAACAGGAACCTCTTTAAGCACCAACGTATATACCAAGCCCACCAACATAGGATTATGCCTGAACGGTAGAAGTGAGTGCCCCCAAAGATACAAAGCCAGTGTTCTCAATGCTTATATTCGTCGAGCGCTTACCCACTGCTCTGAATGGAGCAACGTGAGTAGAGAGTTTGAAAGAGTAACTCAGGTATTGGTGAACAACGGATATAGCAACGCGGAAATAAACGCTGCTATAAGAAGACACTTGGACCGTTGGTATAATTCAGAACCTAGAACAGAAACCACAACACCCCCAATAAAATTATATTACAAATCAACCATGCACAGTGAACATATAAAAGAGGAAAGAATAATGAAAGAAATAATCCGTAAAGGAGTAAAAAGCACTACTCCTAACCAAAACATAAACCTGATAATATTCTACAAAACCAAGAAGACTTCCGAACTCCTTATCAAAAACAGCCCGAAGCCGACGGAGAACCCTCTACAGCAGTCAAGCGTTGTATACATGTACACTTGCCCCCACGAAGGATGAAACCTTCAATGTAAGTACATAGGTATGACGTCGACCAAGCTGACGAGGCGTTTGACATGCCATCTTCAATCTGGTGCCCCTCGGAATCACATGAGACAAGCCCATGACATTACTCTAACAAGAGAAATGTTGAACAAGAATACTTGCATAATAGACAAAACCCAAGATTCAAGAAGATTACAAATTCTTGAGGCAATTCACATAAGAATAGAGCGACCTACCATGAACACCCAAATCACGGAACTATTTACTCTACCCACCATGAGAGTAAGGACAAGACAAGAACATATCGATGCCAACACAGAAGACAATGTCCAACATAACAGGCCAATTACACTGGATTAATCTTTGTGTTTAGATAGGTGATGCCTCGTATGGGCCAATAAGCCTTCTGCAGCCCCTATGTTTATCCCTTATGTATCCCCCCATGTTTTTCACCTTCATTGTATTATCACCTGACCTAATGCGGGTATAAAATCAACTAGTATTGTAAGATTGTTCACTTGAGAATGAACCATGGAGGTTCGAAACGTCGTGCAAATTATACAAATAAGTGTAATACACTCTATAGTAAATCACTTCTTTTCTTCACCTTAAAAGTACGAAAATGAGCTTTGGAGAACTCCTATTCCAATTAAGCCCTGATGCTAAGAAAATAGTTAGAGGGATAGAAGCCCTAAACCAGAAAATAATAAATACAGAATATGCGGTCATATTCAATGAAACATGTTTGAAAGAAAACCTGCTGCCAGTATACACCAATATATATATATATATATATATATATATATATATATATATATATATATATATATATATATATATATATATATATATATATATATATATATATATATATATATATATATATATATATATATATTGTGACGGGAAAGTGTAGAAGTGTAGGTGTTCGGCAGTCTTTCTAATGGCTGGTGTCAATGCCTATCACATTTTAGAAAAAAAAAGATCCACTGCTTGGCTGCTGTCTGTGGTAAAGTAAGGGAAGACACGCAAAACACATAGTATGAACAATGAAACTTTAATTAACTTTAAAAATTATGAATAAAACAATTGTTTGGCTATGTACAGTGCAAACAAACAAGTCAAAAAATATAACATAAAAATTAAGAACAAGGGTGACGTTACTCTACAAATAAAATAAAGACAAAAGAATGATTAACAGGTGCTGAGAATATAGCGCTAGCAGAGAACCTCAACCAATAAACAGAGAGTATATCAGTTGGTTGTTCACAGCTTGAGAGCACAAGGATATTCTGACTTTAATGACTGGTTCAGGCCCAGACATCGACTTGGTAGAGGGCGCTGAGGTGCAGGTGTGCAGTTGGCGGGTCACCAATCAGAAGCAGGCAGGCTGGAATGGTAGTTTGCTGGTTGACGACGGTGGCGAGCCGGCATGGAAGGAGTGAGGAGTGGGGGGAAGTTTAGGGTACGTTTGCCTCCTGGTCAAAACGTTTTGTGCTACTGGTAGACGTATCTTGAAGGTAGCATCTTAGTGTTGTATATATATATAAGTAACTTTATGTAGGGAAGAGCAGGCTCAATCTCTCTTGAAAGAGATTACCGTCACAACTCTCCCCCGAAGCCTGCTCTAATGGGTCAAATTACTTCTTCTGATGGTAGAGTGGTATATGTAGCTGCGTCTACCTCATAGACTCTGGAGAGGGCGTCTGCTATGATGTTGTCAGAACCCTTGATGTAGAAGATCTCCAGGTTGAAATTCTGCAGATAGAAAACCCATCATAGAAGTCGTTGATTGGTGAATTGGGCTTGCTGCAAGAAGCGTAGGGAATAGTGGTCCAAGTAGATGGTGGTAGACCGAGCACCTTGTAGGTACGATGCAAAGAGCTGTAAGTTCAGGACGATGGAGGGAAGTTCCTTTTCGATAGTGCTGTAGTTCTTCTGGTGAGGTTTTAACTTGTAGCTGTAGTAGCTAACAGGTAGAAACTCCTCGCCTCGATGTTTCATCAAGACGCCCCCGATGCCGGTACCACTGGCGTCGACATGGAGGATGAAAGGCTTCGTGATATCTGGGGAGGCGACAATGGGATTAGAACAGAGTAGAGATTTAAGTTGGTCAAAAGCAATGGTTTATACCGTTGCTTGGGGCTGGTCGGGGTGGCCAGCCATTGATCCAGAGGGTACTGTACTTCAGCACGCATAACTTCCTTTTTGCTCGGGCTAATTCGGTAGAAAGGTTGACGAATCGGCCGGGTCTCAGGGAATAGCTGGATGTCGTGCTGAACCACATTACACTCCTGTGGATCATCGCTGAACAACTTCTGATGTTCCTTGAAGATTCTGATGAGAGGAGCACTATTAATGTCCTGCAAATAGGTATGAAGATCAGTTAAGATTTCTGAGTTGGAAGGCACTGACTCATTGTTAGTGCTTTCGGGAGGAGAAGCAGGGAAGGTCTCACTGTGGAGGTATGGACTTTTAAATGTGGGTAATGATACCAACACAGTGGGGGGAGTACCTTGATAGTGCTTCAGGAGGTTGACGTGGCACAATTGGGTCTTCCGCCGCCTATCTGGAGTTTCAAGAACGTAGTTGTGGTTGCTTCCGCACTCCTTGATGCGGTAGGGTCCTGAAAACTTATTTTGCAATGGAGAACCTGGGATAGGAAAATATTCCAACACGAAGTCTCCTGGTTTAAATTTCCTTATTTTGCTGCGTTGGTCAAAATGGGTCTTCATCCTCTCCTGAGCTTCCAGTAGATTGTCATTAGCAAATTTACGTACTCTCTCTAGAAGGTGCTTTAAGTTTTGAAGAAACTGGGGCACATTCTGAAAGTCACTGAAAGTGGCATTACATAGAGAGTCCTTGAAAGCTTTGAGAGGAGTACGGCACTTACGTCCGTAGAGCATCTCATAAGGAGATACTCCTAGAGACTCATTAGGGAGACTTCTGAAAACGCACATGATGAGGTCAAGTCGTTTATCCCAGTCCTTCAGGGTTTCATTGCAAAATTTCTTTAGGAGTGCTTTAATAGTCTGATGACTACGTTCAAGAGAACCCTGGGAAGCAGGATGATAGGGGCTGGACAATACCTGTGTGATGTTGAACTCTTCCAGTGTCTTCTTGAAGAGATCACTGGTGAAGTTGGTGCCACAGTCACTTTGAACCTCTCTTGGAAATCCATACTGGGTGAAGATTTTCAATAATTGTTTCACCACAGTAGCAGCCGTAATGTTCTTTACTGGAACTGCTATGGGGACTCTGGTGGTAGGACACAGGATAGTTAGTATATAGGCATTGCCAGAACTGCCAGGAGCACTCTGCTGGCGTACAGGATCCCTTAACCGCTCGACCAACACGACCGGACAAAAGAGGATGGTAGCCGAGGCTATTTCCATCCCCCCCTCCCCTCGCTGGCACTCAGTTGGTAATCTTGGGCATGGTATTTTATCAAATCACCTCATACTTTGGGGCACACGTGAGGAACACAAATGCAAACAAGCCTGAATGGTCCCCAGGACTATATACAACTGAAAACTCACACCCCAGAAGTGACTCGAACCCATACTGCCAGGAGAACAATGCAACTGGTGTGTATAGGACACCTTATCCACTCGACCATCACGACCGGACAAAAGGAGGTGGTAGCTGAAGCTATTTGAAGCACCCCCAAGCCGGCACACTGATGGTAATCTTGGGCATAGTATTTTATCAAATCACCTCACTCTTTGGGGCACACGTGAGGAATACAAATGCGAAGTAGCCTGAATGGTCCCCAGGACTATATGCAACTGAATGAGGTGATTTGATAAAATACTATGCCCAAGATTACCATCAGAGTGCAGGCTGGGGTGGCTCAAATAGCTTCGGCTATCACCTCCTTTTGTTCGGTCGTGATGGTTGAGTGGATAAGGTGTCCTGTACACACCAGTTGCATTGTGCTCCTGGCGGTATGGGTTCGAGTCACTTCTGGGGTGTGAGTTTTCAGTTGCATATAGTCCTGGGGACCATTCAGGCTTGTTCGCATATATATATATATATATATATATATATATATATATATATATATATATATATATATATATATATATATATATAACTGAAAACTCACACCCCAGAAGTGACTCGAACCCATACTCCCAGAAGCAACGCAACTGGTATGTACAAGACGCCTTAATCCACTTGACCATCACGACCGGACATAATGAGGTGATAGCCGAGGCTATTTGAACCACCCCACCGCCGGCACTCGGATAGTAATCTTGGGCATAGCATTTTACCAAATCACCTCATTCTTTGGGGCACACGTGAGGAATACAAATGCGAACAAGCCTGAATGGTCCCCAGGACAATATGCAACTGAAAACTCACACCCCAGAAGTGACTCGAACCCATACTCCCAGAAGCAACGCAACTGGTATGTACAAGACGAGTACAATACAATCGTCTTGTACATACCAGTTGCGTTGCTTCTGGGAGTATGGGTTCGAGTCACTTCTGGGGTGTGAGTTTTCAGTTGCATATTGTCCTGGGGACCATTCAGGCTTGTTCGCATATATATATATATATATATATATTGTGACGATAATCTCCTTCAAGAGATTGAGCCTGCTCTTCCCTCCAAAGTTCGTCGATACATCTATATAAAAATCTATATAAAACTAGTATGGATGAAATATCCGACAACGACAACAACATCTCCAAGGTTTGCCAGAGAGCAAAACGTATGCAGCCAGGAACACCTGCTCCACCTCGAACCACCAAACTACCTGTCTTGTCGCCTGCTCCTCGCTGAATGGCTGCGGGTACAGCTGCAACTGCACTCCACCCACCATACTACTTGATGTCTGGGGCCACCACGACCTCAGTCTTCAGAATATCCCGTGCTTTCGACAAGTTAACACGTCTCGTTGGTAGACTAAGCCCCAGGCTTACGTGTACTAAGAGAAGTGATAGCTTGAAGCCAATATTCCTGCACCTATTTACTTTGTTTGCCATACACTTGTTATTTGCTCACTTGTCTTAACGTAACTTTTCATTTTGCCATTTGATTATTCTTATTATTTTGATTGATTTTATTATACGAATTTGTATGTCCATTTTATTCATGTTTTGCTTTCTTTAACGTAATTAAAATTTCATTGTTAAAATTTACTAGTGTTTTGTGTGTCTTCTCCTTACCTTACCACAGACGAAGTTCCAGAATTTCTATTTTTTTTTTCTATATGTGACGAGGCCATACCCCTAGCTTTTGAACAGCCGAACACCAACGCGTTACCGTCACAATATATATATATATATATATATATATATATATATATATATATATATATATATATATATATATATATATATATATATATATATATACGACATATATATATATATATATATATATATGTCGTACCTAGTAGCCAGAACGCACTTCTCAGCCAACTATGCAAGGCCCAATTTGCCTAATAAGCCACGTTTTCATGAATTAATTGTTTTTCGACTACCTAACCTACCTAACCTAACCTAACTTTTTCGGCCACCTAACCTAACCTAACCTATAGAGATAGGTTAGGTTAGGTTAGGTAGGGTTGGTTAGGTTCGGTCATATATCTACGTTAATTTTAATTCTAATAAAAAAAAATTGACCTCATACATAATGAAATGGGTAGCTTTATCATTTCATAAGAAAAGTAATAGAGAAAATATATTAATTCATGAAAACTTGGCTTATTAGGCAAATCGGGCCTTGCATAGTAGGCTGAGAAGTGCGTTCTGGCTACTAGGTACGACATATATATATATATATATATATATATATATATATATATATATATATATATATATATATATATATATAATAGTTGATTTTATACCCGCATTAGGTCAGGTGATAATACAATGAAGGTGAAAAACATGGGGCGATACATAAGGGATAAACATAGGGGCTGCAGAAGGCTTATTGGCCCATACGAGGCATCTCCTATCTAAACACAAAGATTAATCCAGTGTAATTGGCCTGTTATGTTGGACATTGTCTTCTGTGTTGGCATCGATATGTTCTTGTCTGGTCCTTACTCTCATGGTGGGTAGAGTAAATAGTTCCGTGATTTGGGTGTTCATGGTAGGTCGCTCTATTCTTATGTAAATTGCCTGAATTGTGAATTGGGCAATTCACATAAGAATAGAGCGACCTACCATGAACACCCAAATCACGGAACTATTTACTCTACCCACCATGAGAGTAAGGACAAGACAAGAACATATCGATGCCAACACAGAAGACAATGTCCAACATAACAGGCCAATTACACTGGATTAATCTTTGTGTTTAGATAGGAGATGCCTCGTATGGGCCAATAAGCCTTCTGCAGCCCCTATGTTTATCCCTTATGTATCCCCCCATGTTTTTCACCTTCATTGTATACATATATATATATATATATATATATATATATATATATATATATATATATATATATATATATATATATATATATATATATGTCCTGTAGACATATATTATTAAATATGACCGAAAAAGTAAGATTAATAATTCTAACACGAATTTTCTCGATCTTTCGTACGTTTCTTTTCACTGTTGGTGGTAATTCAAAAATCAATTCTTCAAAATTCATTTTTATTTCTAGTCTGATGCGACACTTGAGCGCGTTTCGTAAAACTTATTACATTTTCAAAGACTTTAGCTTACACATACACAACTGAATAGAACTTACACATCTTCGATTTGTTTATATCTACATTTGAGTGAGGTGGATGGGGTAAGGTGGTATTAATAGGGTATTAAATTCTTAAACACAAGACAGAACACGAGACAATGGGTATTGAATGGAAGTGATTTGTAGAAAGCCTATTGGTCCATATTTCTTGATGCTTCTATATTGGAGCGGAGTCTTGAGGTGGGTAGAATATAGTTGTGCATTAATTGGCTGTTGATTGCTGGTGTTGACTTCTTGATGTGTAGAGCCTCGCAGACGTCAAGCTGCCTGCTATCGCTGTATCTATCGATGATTTCTGTGTTGTTTACTAGGATTTCTCTGGCGATGGTTTGGTTGTGGGAAGAGATTATATGTTCCTTAATGGAGCCCTGTTGCTTATGCATCGTTAAACGCCTAGAAAGAGATGTTGTTGTCTTGCCTATATACTGGGTTTTTTGGAGCTTACAGTCCCCAAGAGGGCATTTGAAGGCATAGACGACGTTGGTCTCTTTTAAAGCGTTCTGCTTTGTGTCTGGAGAGTTTCTCATGAGTAGGCTGGCCGTTTTTCTGGTTTTATAGTAAATCGTCAGTTGTATCCTCTGATTTTTGTCTTTAGGGATAACGTTTCTATTAACAATATCTTTCAGGACCCTTTCCTCCGTTTTATGAGCTGTGGAAAAGAAGTTCCTGTAAAATAGTCTAATAGGAGGTATAGGTGTTGTGTTAGTTGTCTCTTCAGAGGTTGCATG
The DNA here is from genome assembly GCF_040958095.1 of Procambarus clarkii. Lineage (NCBI taxonomy): Eukaryota > Metazoa > Arthropoda > Malacostraca > Decapoda > Cambaridae > Procambarus > Procambarus clarkii. The sequence continues at coordinate 12,595,761 of NC_091222.1, forward strand.
GCGTTTCACTTTCCTTCTTATGATGTCTTCGACGAAACCATTGGAGAAGCCGTTGTTGACTAGGACCTGCCTTACCCTACAGAGTTCTTCGTCGACTTGCTTCCATTCTGAGCTGTGGCTGAGAGCACGGTCGACATAAGCGTTAACAACACTACTCTTGTACCTGTCTGGGCAGTCGCGGTTGGCATTTAGGCACATTCCTATGTTCGTTTCCTTAGTGTAGACTGCAGTGTGGAAACCTTCGCTCTTTTCCATGACTGTTACATCTAGAAAGGGCAGCTTCCCATCCTTTTCCATCTCGTAAGTGAAACGCAGCACGGAACTCTGCTCAAATGCCTCCTTCAGCTCCTGCAGATGTCTGACATCAGGTACCTGTGTAAAAATGTCGTCAACATACCTGCAGTATATGGCCGGTTTCAAGTTCATTTCGACTAAGACTTTTTGCTCGATGGTACCCATGTAGAAGTTTGCAAACAGGACACCTAGGGGAGAACCCATGGCGACCCCATCTACTTGCTTATACATGTGCCCATCCGGGCTCAAGAAGGGTGCCTCTTTAGTACAAGCTTGGAGTAGTTTCCTTAGAAGGTTTTCTGGTATGTCAAGAGGAGTGCAGGCCGGATCACGATACACTCTGTCGGCTATCATCCCGATTGTCTCGTCCACAGGTACGTTGGTAAACAGTGATTCTACGTCCAATGAGGCTCTTATCCCTGTGGCCCGTGTGCCCCGCAGTAAGTCAACAAATTCCTTTGGAGACTTCAGGCTGAAGGCGCAAGGGACATAAGGAGTCAGCAGGCCGTTGAGTCGCTTCGCCAGTCTGTACGTGGGTGTGGGTATCTGGCTGATGATTGGCCGAAGTGGGTTTCCAGGCTTGTGTGTCTTGACATTTCCATACGCATATCCAGGTTTATATTCCCCAATAATCTTTGGCAGGTGGAGTCCGGATTTCTTGGCATTCACAGTTTCGATCAGTTTGTTGACCTTTCCTTTCAATTCGGCTGTAGTGTCCTTCGATACCCTTTGGAATTTAGTTTGGTCAGAGAATATGAGGTTCATTGTCGCCAAATATTCGTCTTTTTTAAGAATGACGTATATTTTCGACTTGTCACCTCTCCTGACAACTATCTCATAGTTCTCACGAAGGCTCTTAGCTGCCGCTTTGAGCTCGGGGGACAGTATGGTGCTTCTGTAGTTGCCTCGATTCTTTCCTCCTTCCGAGGATTCTTTCCTCGGAAGGAGGAAAGAACAAGAACGGATAGCTTCCTTAGCGGCAGCATCCGCATGCTCATTGAAAGAAACACCAATATGGCTGGGAACCCAACAAAACTCTACTGATTTAAATTTACTAGAAATAAGAAACAGCCAATGTTGAATCTCGATGATCACCGGATGGACAGGATTAAAGGACCCTAGAGCCATGAGTGCACTACGAGAATCAACTACAACCACAAAGAAGGAATGAGAATGAGAAAGCAAGAGACGAAGAGCATAGAGAATAGCATAAAGTTCTGCCGTAAAGACGCTAGCCTCCGAAGGGAGGCGACACATATACGTACGGTCAGGAAAAACAACAGAGTAGCCCACACCGTCCGCAGACTTAGACCCATCAGTGAAGATGGAAATAGAGTGGGAGTGCGAAGAAAAGTGCTCAAAGAAGAGGCTTTTCTGAATAGTGGGAGGGGTAAAGGCTATAGTAATACAAGTCAAGGACGTACAAAACTTGGGAAGGGGGACTCTCCACGGAGGTAAGGAAAGAACAATGCAAGGAGAAACATTAGAAATATGAACAGAAAAAGAATCCTGTAAGCGAGATAACCGGACAGAAAGTGGGAGACAATGAAGAGAAACAGGAACCACAGGAGAAGGAAAAGTCAATGCACGACAGAGGCGAGAGGAAGGATGTTGGAAGGACCGCGCAAGATAGCGAAGACAGTAGCGATCACGGCGGTCCTGAAGAGAGAGAAAGCCAGTGTCAACATACAAACTAAGGGCGGGAGTCGAACGAAAGGCACCAGAGCTGAGACGCAAACCCAGTATGGTGCAAAGCATCAAGACGGCGAAGGGTAGAAGGAGAAGCAGAAGAGAATGCAGGGCAACCATAATCCAGTTTAGACAGGACGAGAGAGGAGTGCAAATAGAGGAGCGTGCGCCTATCCGCTCCCCAAGAAGTATGGGACAAAACCTTAAGGAGGTTAAGGGCCTTAGAGCATTCAACTCGGAGGTAAGAGATATGGGCTGACCAAGACAAACGAGTGTCAAAGACCAACCCCAAAAGCTTCGCGGAATCCCTACACACAATGGGATCACCATAAAGCGACAAAGAGGGACGAAGAACGACATGCTTCCGAGTAAAAGTCATAGCACAAGTCTTAGACGCAGAGAACTTGAAGCCATGATCGGTGACCCAAGACGACACGGCATCAATCGCAAGTTGAAGCCGCTGTTGAAGGAGAGGGGAATCATCACCCCGACAGCAAAGGGTAAGATCATCAACATAGAGAGCAGAGAAGACACCAGAAGGAAGAGATGAAAGAAGACCGTTGAGGGCAACTAGAAAAAGAGTAGTGCTCAGAACACTACCCTGGGGAACACCCTCATACTGCTGAAAAGGGGCAGAGAGAGCAGTACCAAGCCTCACACGAAAGGAACGACCAGAGAGGAAGCTGCGGAGAAAGAGAGGGAGATGACCACGAAGGCCAAAAGAATGAAGTTGAGATAGAATATGATATCGCCAAGTGGTGTCGTAAGCCTTTTCCAGGTCAAAAAGGACGGCAACAACGGAGATCTTCGCAGCAAAAGCAGTACGAATATAGACCTCCAAGTTCACCAGGACATCTGTTGTGCTGCGGCACTTGCGAAAACCAAATTGAGAAGGGGAGAGGTGGCGATAGTGCTCTAAGAACCACATCAAACGAACGTTGACCATACGTTCAAAGAGCTTGCAGACACAACTCGTGAGAGCAATAGGGCGGAAGTCCTTGGGGGATGACCCGAGAGACCCTGGTTTCCGAACAGGGAGGACAACAGCATCGAGCCAATCTTCAGGGACTGACGACGACTCCCAGACCCGATTGTACAGACTCAGTAAATACTGAGACGTGCACGGAGGGAGATGGCGAAGCAATTTATAATGAATGCCATCGGAGCCCGCTGCCGTAGAACCACAAAGGGCTAGGGCAGATTGAAGTTCAGAGAGAGAGAAGGGATCATTATAGGGAAGGTGAAGATAAGTACAGAAATTTAAAGGACGAGATTCAAGGAGAGGCTTACGAAGAAGGAAGGATTGGGGGAGATGAGAACCAGAACTAACACAGGAGAAATGGGAACCCAGTTCGGTCACAACCTGCAACGGGTCCGCCACAAGAGCACCATGAAGGCAAAAGACCGGTGAGACATCGGGAACGAACTTACCCGCAATCTTGCAGATATGCTTCCAGACCAGTGGAAGAGGAGTTTCGGACGTAACGGTGGAGACATAAGACTCCCAGCAAGCACGTTTAGCCGCACGGATGGTCCTACGGGCCACCGCACTTGCCTTCCGAAACAAAAGAAAAGACTCAACCGTCTGCCGGCGGCGATGTCTCTTCCAGGCTGCACGCTTACAGCGGACAGCCTGAGCACAGTCCAGACTCCACCAGGGAACGCACTTCCGCGCTCCCCGAGAGGAAGAGCGCGGAATAGAGTGGAGGGCAGTGTCATGAAAAAAAGGAGGGCGCGAGAGAGAGGTAAAACGGAGAGGTCGGAAATAGTAGCACGGAGAGTAAAGAGGCGCCAGTCAGCCTCGGCAAACCGCCACCTAGGGAAGGAGAGAGGAGGGCGAAAGGAGAAAAAAGTGACAAGGATAGGAAAATGGTCACTGCCATGGAGCTCATCAAGGACTCGACACCCGAAATCTAAGGAAAGGGATATACGAGCACAGAGAAAGATCGAGACAAGAAAGGGAGCGAGTCCGAAAGTCCAAATGAGTGGGCTCACCAAAATTAAGAAGGGACAGGGAAGAAGAGAGGATGAAAGGTTCAAAGAGACGACCCCGGGTGTTTGTCAGCACATCACCCCAAAGGGCATGACGACAATTGAAATCACCCAGCAGGAGCACAGGCTCCAGCAAGGAGTCTAGGAGGTGTTTAAGATCGCGAAGAGAAAGTGGGACAGTGGGGGGATCGATAAATAGAACAAACCGTGTACCATCTACGCACAAAGATACGGGCAGCAGAACAGTGGAGAGGCGAGGAAAAAAGTAAGGGGACAAAGGGAACATCGGAACGAATCAAGAGAGCAGAAGAATTATGGACCCCAGCGGGGGAGGGGAGAGAAAAGAATAGCCACGGAAGCGACCAGGACGAGAACAAAGCATCGGCTCCTGGAGACGGACACAAAGGGGCGAAAACTGTGAAATGAGAGGTTGGAGGTCAAGGAAATTGGCGTAAAATCCACGGATGTTCCACTGGAGAAAAGACATCAGCAAAGAGAGAGAGGAGAGCAACAGAGAGCAAAGAAGAAACAAAGGTGAAGAAGGAACACAGCACGCTAAAAAAGCACAGAGTCAGGATCAGGGTCAGCGAAGTCGGGGTTATGGGGCATGGGTAAACTGAGTAAAGAAGGAGGGCAAGAAGCAGGAGGACGGACCAAAGGTGGACTAGCAGGGTCTGGAGAAGAAGGAAGGGGAGGAGGTGGAGGCAGAAAGAGGGGAGCGCACCTTAGCAAGAGCAGTAACCGAGATGGAACCAGGGGCTAAAGAAACCCCCACAGTAGGAACAGGGGGCACTACCACCGAAGCGGGAGGGGAAGGAATGATAGAATCAGAGAGAGGGGGTGAAGAAGAGAGCGAAGCTTTCTTACCGACAAGGGAGGAGGAAGGAGAGGAGCCAGGTTTCCGCTTCTGACTCAAAGATACAGGCGTCCCAGCAGCAACGTACTGGACAACAGACTCCAGTGTCTCGATAGGAGAAGAAGATCGAGAGTGAGCAACACAACCATCAGGAGAACGATGGACGTCGGCCCGCACAGTCAGGCGGCGTGGAGAGCTAGGAGACGGAGGAGAAGGACGGGAATGAGGACAAGAAGAAGAGGAAATAGAAGACACAGAAGACGTGACAGACTGGGTAGAAAGAAGGGGAGCCCTAGACAGAGAACCAGGAGGGGGACCCTTCGGGACAGAACGGAGGGAAACAGGGGTGGTGGTGGTGGGCGTGTCCGGGTCTAAGGCTCGGAAACGGTTGTGAGACTGAGGAAGGCAGGAAGGACGAGGAGAGGAAGAGCGCACCACGCGAGCATAGGAGACACCGGCGAAAGAGGGGAGACGATGAACTTGGCGCCGAGCCTCAGGAAAAGACAAACGGTCCCGGTGTTTCAAGTTGAGGACAGCCGCCTCAATTTTGTAACGAATACACGCACGGGAGAAGGTAGCGTGGGCCTCACCGCAATTGAGGCAGCGGGCCTGGGGAGAAGTGCACTCCAACTTAGAGTGACCCTCGCTTCCACACAGGGGACAGAGAGAGACAGGACTAGAGCACTTGAGGCTACCATGGCCAAACTTCCAGCACTTACTGCAGAGCCTTGGCGAGGGGATATATTCCTGAACGGAGCACCTGGCACCAGCAAGAATAACAGAGGATGGAAGGGTCCTACCATCAAAGATAACCTTCACAACCCGAAGAGGCAGACGGCGATGACCGCGAGGGGGACGAGTAAATGTATCCACCTGGAGGACAGAATGACCCTGGGCCTCGAGGACATGTTTGATATCCTCGTGGCAGTCCCTGAGATCCCTAACACCGGTCGCAACATGGTGCGGGAGGAGAACTGTGCCCACACTGGCATTCAACCGGGCGTTCTTCGAGACCCGAACAAGGGTTTCACCAAGGCAGGATAAGGCGGCCAAGCGAGTGGCCGCATCCTGAGAAGGAGCAGCAACGACATGGGTACCAAGACGAGTGGGGTTGAAGGTGATAGAGGCATCGACGGAGTTGACAAGATGCCTATGAAGGGAAAAATCATCAGGAGGAGTTGAGTCCAAAGGTTGGAGATCAAAGTATTTAGTCCATGTAGCAAGACCAAACAAAGCATAGAACGAAGGAGGATGGGAAGGGAGCATACAAGAGCGGCCATGGCGGGTACGGCGATGAGAACCCGTAGAGAGAGACGGGTTGAAAGGTTCAGTAGTCGCAAGAAGATATGGAGCCGTGCAAGGGGACGAGACGGTCACCACAGCAGACTTGGGGCTCGACCCAACCACAGAGGAGGGAGGGGAGCAGGGAGGAAGAGTCCGGTCTGGGCCTAAACCGGGCTCTGTAGCGGAGGCTACAGATCCCGGTCTTCCAGGACGGTCCGACTCAGGGGCCTGGTCGCCCACCTCATGAGCCTGATTAGAAGTAGTCAAGTCGTCATCCATATAGCAAACTAACACAAAAGGGATGGGACCTGGAACCAAGGGATACCACCTACCAGGGCAGCCAGGGAGGCCGAGCGCGGGCCAGTGCAGGAAGGGTGTGTCGTCCCTTGCGGTGCTCCCCCTTTTCAACAGGGGAGTTCTACTACTACGTTCATTCTCCCACAATGGTGCTAAGACCCCAGTCCCCCTATCGCCCTAGCCTGGACACCCAACCATCCACTCAGGGCGGCCTCTCACAAGCGACCCCTCCTTAGGGTGGTCCGATGGCTCACAAGGCACCTACATGGTGCCCTTCAGCACGTACACCACCCAAAGAGGGGGCAGGAGTGGGGGCACAGGCAACCCACACCCATCCCAGGGAGATGTACGTGAGCCCCTCACAACGGCAAGGAGGCACCACGGAGGGGGAACACATGCAAATTTGTGAGTAAATTTAGTCTTAAAGCAGTACAAAGAAATTTCAGAATACTAAGTTTATTATAATCTGGAATTAATTGCTGTCATTTGTCTTGTAGATCATCAGGCAATGGATCATCCCAACCCATATTAATTTGCCAGCACTCTTGCATGAGGATTTTGCCCTTAATTAAAATACGACTAAGAAGGCCTATAGGGTCAAATGGTTTACTGACATGTGAGAGCAACTTTCTCATGGTTAGGGGAGAAATAATAATTTCCACCGTCTTAATATTTAATTCATCAGTGAAAGTATTCCATTTCATGCCAAGAACTTTCAATTTATTTGGTACTTGATTCTTGGGAAATTCTTTCTCGATTATCTGATTCAGTTTTTTATTATTTGAGGCCCACGAATAAAGGCATATTGGCTCCTAGTAAACAAATCCACAAGGGCCGTGACGAGGATTTGAACCTGCGTCCGGGAGCATCCTAGACACTGCCTTAATTGACTGAGCTACGACAGGGTTAAAAAGAGTTGAAACCGAAGTTTTACTGAACTTACTGGATCCTGTAGGCTCTCCGAGGCACAAACCAGGATTTTACACAACTCCCCCCCCTGCACTCGAGCTATGTCAATAGGCCATTCTCCCTCTTTGCCCTTACATCATTACACACAGAAATCACACTAGCGTGATACATCCAATGAACAAATCCACAAGCCCTTGTGGATTTGTTCAATGGATGTATCCCGTTAGTGTGATTTCTGTGTGTAATTGGCTCCTAGTAGTTCGCAGTTAGCCTCATGATAAATTTCCACTAATTTGTTTTCATCATTAGTGGTTCCCTGGAAATTATCGACGTACAGGTTGTTGATAATTTCAGCCTTATAGGAGCTAGTAGATTTCTTCAAGTGAGAGTCCAAGGTGGCTTCTAGTAAGTATGGTGAAGATGTTGCCCTGAACAGAACTGACGCAAACCTATATGTGATGACATCACTGTTAGGATCCTGTGGATCCCTTACCCAGATAAATTTAGTAAAGTCACGATCTTCCTCTTGCAAGCCTACTCTCACTAAGGCTTTGCTGATGTCAGCTGTGTAGGCATAAATGCCAGAACAAAATCGTAACAAAACATCTTGTAGTTTTTGGGTTAGACTAGGCCCTGTTTGCAGGCAATCATTTAGAGACACACTATCTGCCTTTATTTTGGCACTGCAATTGATAGCTAAAACAGTGATCAATGAAGATGAACATGATTCTAATCAGTGTCGTCACTGCATCTTTCATGACAGCGTGATGAGGCAAATAATGACCTAATTTATGGTTACTTGGTCAACAGCTTCTATGAATTTGTTAACAAGTTGTTGCTGTATCAATTCATGATACAATTCATGATACAGTTGTAATTTGTCAGGTTGTTTTTGTAGCCTAACTAACTGTAATTTTAATTGAGTTGATGCTAAAAATAATTTACTGGAAGCTGTGGGTGGTTCAGCTTCCACAGCAATTTCACCCAATATTGGTTATCTTTATAGACAACAGTATCGAGATATTGTTAGTAGTCCATGTGTCGTCTGGACTAGGTTGCTCAGGAACTATACCCAAGCCCACACACAGAGATCACACTAACGTGATGCATCAAATGAACAAATCCACAAGGGCTGTGACAAGAATTCAAATCTGCGTCCGGGAGCATCCCAGACACTGCCTTAATCGACTTAGCTACGACTTTTAACCCTGTCGTAGCTCAGTCGATTAAGGCAGTTTCTGGGATGCTTTCGGACGCAGGTTCGAATCCTCGTCACGGCCCTTGTGGATTTGTTCACTATACCCAAGGTGTCTAAATCCCATAATTTGTATACAGGGGGATTAGACTTATCATCCTCAGATATGTCTCTGATTTGTAGTGGTCTCAGTGCAAGTACATTTATTTCCAGATGTACTTTACAATATTGTACAGATGTAGAATTGCCTGAATCTTTATGAGGATTCGTTGATTTTAATTGGGCACTACCACACAAGGTATAGCGGTGTCTACCTTTGTGGCATTTCTTGCACACACGTAAGGTGACTGGACAGCTCTTAGGGTCATGAGAACCCATGCACTCTGTGCATCTGTGAAATTCTTGAAGATGTTTAATCCTAGAATTACAGTCTAAGTAGGTACTACAATTATAAGTGAGGTGTTTCTCATTACAGAACACACACTTTCTCTCTTTTGTAGGATTTGTCTTACCAGTCGTATTAACTACAGTTTCAGAGGGAGTTACAGAAAACATACCTATGTTACTACTCTTGTTTTTAATAAATGAAGTAGTAGATTTGGTTTTGTGTTTATAAGACTTAACTGAAGTCAATGTTGGTTTTACTGAATTCCCAGTATTATGCTGCTTGGGCACAGATTTAATTTTATGACGAGCCTTTAGCCTATTAACTGTGATTCTCAGTCCCTCAAATATTTGATCAAGAGAGAGAATCTTAGCCTTGTAATCAGAGCAGATTTATGCTAAAATATTACGTGGAAGTTTCTTCTGCAGTAGTATCTTAAGTGACCATTCGGAAGCTGATACATTCACTTTAGTACCTAAGGCTTTCACGAGAGACTCTACTTCCAACCTGAAGTTCTGAAGGGAGTCTGGTCTGTTACTGGGTGAACTCATATCTAGTAATTGATAATATAAATTAGTTACACTTAATTCTTTGTTGCAGTAATTAACCACCAACAGTTGTATAGCTACATCATAGTTACTCTCTGTGAGAGATAAATTGGTTATTACCTTTTTAGCTTCCCCTCTGAGAAGGTTTTGAAGGTAAGAAAAATTAGTTACCTTATTAACAGAGGTTTTTGATTGAATATGAACATTAAATGATGTCCAAAATGTATCCCAATTTTCTTCATCCAGTTTAGCAAATGTAGGCAAGTCCAAAGAAGGTAAACGTGCCTCTGCTTGTAATACACTGGGTTGAGATACAGTTACATTTGGATTTACTTTATGTTTTTTCTACTAAATCAAGCAGAACATTAAATTTATCTTGGGTCTCATCTTCATACTGAAATGTTTCTGCTATGGATTGGTCTATTGCATCAGGATCAATGTCATCAGCATTCAGTACATTGATGTAAGATATCACGGGGCCGTGTCTTACTGATGTTATCAGTAGCGATACGTTTTTGTTGTCATAGAGAGCTAGTGAGAATTTGGTGGTGGTGGTCCTTACAAGGTTGTCTAGGGTGTATAAGGAGTAGGGGAAACAGGCTAGTACACAAGTCACAAATTTATACGTACAAGTCACACAGGAATACATTTAACAAGGCGTTTTTCTCACAACATAAGATCACTATGTATTATAAACTCAAGTGGTTCTGACCACCCCACGGCTCACTGTCCCATACCTGGTGTCGTGCACCCAGCCACAAACCGCTATCATCCAACGACTCATATATTTTTGCCTCTAGGAAACCTGGACTCTTATAAAACCTCTCCAACTTCTGTAATATTACTTTACCCAATCTTGCAACCCTGGATATAAATAGGGATAGGCTTATCTGACTGAACGGCCGGAGAAAACCCCTCAAATAGCAGGAACGGTCGGCAGCGATACACCTCCCCCTCCAGTCAAGATGGCGTCCACCTCTCTTGCATCATCGCCCCTTAATACTCTATTCTTTACGTATGCTATCAAACACATTAATGATTTTATTTACTATATTCCCCATGCATACTTTTTTATAGAGTCCATTTTTCCCTTACATAGTTAAGCTAATCAAGTTCACATTATTTCTGATGATCTCCAGCTGAGAAGGCACTACTTTACTGAGTGGAGTATTAATGGTGACTCGCGGCCTCTCTGATCTCAGTTGGGGATTTATTCTAGTATACACTCTCCCTGTGTCCACCAACATTTTACAACCGAAACCAACCTCCACAGGAGGTAAGGTTCATAACACCTAACGAACCGGACAGGCCCCCACCCCTCCTAAGCCATGGAGAAAAAAAAAGAGAAATTCTTAAAGGAATTTCACTTTTTTTCACATAAAATTAACACCTCAAACAGATTTCATAGTAATTGTAAAGAAACAGTAAATGATATATAATAAACACTAGATACAGAATAATATATACATCTCTGAGCAATAGTACAACCCTAAGTCACCCCAGGTTTTGGCAATCTAGAAAGTGCATCCGCTACTACATTTAATCTTCCTGGAATATGTTTGATGACCAGATTGTACTCTTGCAACAATAAAGACCACCCTAATATTCTCTGGTTGGAATTCTACATGCTAGCAATAAATGTTAAGGGGTTGTGGTCAGTAAACACTTCAACAGTATTGGCTGATAAATAAATGTCAAATTTTTTAACAGCTTGTAATAGCCTTGTAATAAAGCCTCCTTCTCCACTGTGGAGTAATTTTGTTGACATTAAGTAATTTTTTTAGAATAGTAATGTATTGGATGATTAATACCCTCATCATCTTCTTGCATTAGCACAGAACCAGCACCCCAGTCCGAAGCATCTATATATAGTTTGAATGGCTTACAGTAGTCAGGAGTAGCTAACACTGGACCAGATGACAACATTCCTTTTAATTTAGTAAATGCATCCTGACTTTCCTTGAGACCATCTAAACTTTACATTTTTACACAGCAAGTTTGTCAAAGGAGCTGCAATTGCTGCAAAATTTTTACAGAACTTCCTATAATAAGCACACATTCCAAGATATCTTTGCACCTCCTTCTTGCTAGTCACCACTGGATACTCTAATATATCATTTTTTTTTTTTTTTTTTGAGCGGTAACACCTTCCCATTTCCCACTTCATATCCTAAGTAAGAAATACTAGCTCTAACAAAAGTACATTTATGTAAGTTTACAGTTAAATTAGCCTCCTTTAAGCATTTTAATAGTTTAGTCAAACCTTTCATATGTCCTCCCAATTATTGTGAAAAATTACAGATCATCCAAGTAAGCTCTACATTGTGGTATGTCTTTTAACACTAAGTTCATAAGACGCTGGAAAGTTGCTGGGGCATTTTTCAGCCCAAAAGGCATTAAAGTGAATTCATACAACCCATCTGCAGTTATAAATGCACTCATCTCCCGAGCTCTTGGTGTTAAACGAATTTGCCAGTGCCCTTTTGACAAATCTAGTTTGGTTACAAACTTGGCTTTACCAACACTGTCAATACAATCATCTAATCTAGGTATTGGAAAGTTATCATCAACAGTCATTACATTTAGCTTACGGTAGTCAATGACCAACCTGTGAGTTCCATCCTTCTTTGGAACCAAAATGCAAGGACTACTCCAACTGCTGCTGCTAGGTCTCACCAATCCATGTTGAAGCATGTAGTCGATTTCTTTCCGGATGAGATTCAACTTGGTAGGGTTGACTCTATATGGGTGTGACTTGACTGGTTGGTTGTCGGTCACCTCGATGTCGTGGTGAATAACTGAAGTCTGGGTGGGAATATCGCCAAAGATGTCTGCATGAGAAGTCAGCAACATCTCCAAGTCCTGCTTCTGCTCTGATGACAAATGTTCCACCATTTTCTGGACATTAGCCAACCACTCCCCACTGCTAAAATAAGGTACATGAGCATTAGGTACACTATTAAAATCACATTCCCCATTATTCTCATCAACATGGGCTACACTAAGCACCTGGTTGGTATTGGTAGTTCCCTTCTGTGTTAGTTTCATCTTATTCACATGCGCTACTATTTCCTTTCTCTTGAGATCAGGTGTTTGGATTACATAATTGGTGGGACTGAGTTTCTTTATCACTGTATGAGGACTTTGGAACCTATGCAACAATGTTGGTCCCTGTCGTGCCATTAGTACCACAACTTTATCACCTGCCTCAAAATGTCGTTGCTTTGTCTTTTTATCGTACTGTGCTTTCATTTTTCCTTGAGGTTCTTTAAGATGAATTAAGGCTTTAGCCCTGTTTTTATTTAACTTATCTTGTAAGTCATGAATATAGTTTACCTGCAGAACACTCTTTGGATTTCCGACCAACTTATCTCTTAAGATGGTTAGTGGACTTCTCACCTCATGGCCAAAAACTAATGAGTTGGGCGAACACCCCAGGGACTCTTGATAAGTATCCTCAGTGCCATGAGCATCAGTGGAAGACCATCATCCAAGTCTCTGCCAGTTTCCATGCAACTGGTTCTCAGCATTTGCTTAAGGGTTGGGTGCATCCTTTCCAAAGCACCTTGGCTCTCCGGATGGTAAGTAGTGGATGTCTTATGGAGGATGCCAAACTCCTCACAAAACTGCTGAAAACCTTTGGAAGTGAAATTAGCCCCATTATCTGTCTGTATTACTTTTGGTAAACCAAAAATAGTACAAAATTTCATTATGTGCCTTACTACCACTTTCGTTGTAGCATTTCTCACAGGGAATGCCTCAGGAAAGCGTGTAGTCTGACACATCATGGTGATGATATACATATTACCACTCTTGATTCTAGGCAATGGGCCTACTACATCAACAATAATATGGGTAAAGGGTTCCTCGGCTACCACAATTGGCTGAAAAGGAGCTTTTGGTATTACCTGGTTTGGTTTGAAAGTTTTTATACATACTGGACATTCAGTACAATACTGGATGACATCTTTCTTTAATCCAGGCCAGGTAAAGTACTTGCTTATTTTATTATATGTTTTTGCAATACCCTGATGACCGCCTATTGGTGAATCATGGGCTACACTTAGCACTTTTTCTCTATAACCCCTCGGTAGGACTACTTGATTAACTACCTCCCAAGTGTATTATATAGTCCATGTTTATATGTTTTTTCTTTTATTTCATTTATTACCTAGGTTGCCAAGCCTCGCCATACTCCCTTACTCCATTGTACCCCTGTAAGTCCCTTGTAAGCTACCTCATTTTTTTCTTTTGTTGTTCATTTTGTGTTTATTTTGTATAGTATTGTTTATATATTTTTCCCCCTTTTATAGCTTAATTCTACTTTGTAATTTGCCATTCTTGCCTTGTTTTCCTGCAACCAGCTTTTTTATGCAGACAAGTATAGACCCAGAACTAAACCTCTTATCCACTATCTATGACAATCATCACTTTAATGACTAAATTGCAGATACTTTGCAGCACATGATGTAAACAATGTATTAACACATAATCACAATATCTCTGTAATCAACTTGAACGTTAGATCCCTAGGTAAACACTTCGATGATGTTGGTGCCTTGATTGAAACTATTGACAACAAATTCTCTTTTATTATACTTACTGAAACGTGGTTGAAAGAGGATACTACTCAACTCTTTAACATGCCTAACTACTCGGCAATTCACAACTGTCGTCAAATTCAGAGAGGTGGTGGCACTGCTCTTTACTACCACCAAGAACTAACATGCTTAAAAGTAATTAGAACTAGAGACTGCTGTGGGGAGTATATTTTTGCCAGCTTCAGAGTCAAGGGTGCCGAGTCTGTCCTGTCTGTGGGTGCAGTCTATAGAATTCCTAACACTGATGTGTCCGAATTCAACTCAAACCTTAGAAATCTAATACTCGATAACAGACTGAACAAAAACCATCTAATTATCGCAGGGGACTTTAATATTGACCTCTGCGAGCCTGAACACCCTACTGCTGTTAGCTTTGTCAACTGTATGAATTCCTGCTTCCTCATACCCTTAATCACTAGACCTACTAGAATCACTGATAGTACTGCCACGACTCTTGATCACATCTGGACAAACATAACCTCTCCGATTACTTCAGGTATAATCACTGATAGAACTACAGACCATTACCCCACATTTCTCTTAACTAACATTAGCAAACCACCTCTAGAGTCAAGGGAGTTAAGTCTTAGGCTGCACAATGAAACTGCTATAGACAATTTTATAACTGCTGCTGATAATGTCAACTGGGAGTCCGAGTTAGGTAACATAGGGGACATCAACCTAGCAGTGCAATCTTTTCTTCAAAAAAACTCTTAGCCTTTATAACACCCACTGTACTATGCTTACAAAACAAGTCACAACCAAAAGACTTAACAATTCCTGGTTTACAAAGGGAATACTTAAATCTATTAATAAAAAACATGACCTTGAGAAGAAGTATAGGTTAGGAATTGTCTCCAAAGAATTCTCAAAGAATTACTCGTTATTGCTATCTAAGATAATTAGACGAGCCAAAACTAAATACTACGAAGATAAGTTTACCCAAATAAAGACCAACATTAAAAACAACTTGGAGCACAATTTCACAAATATTGGGATCAAAGAAGATTTTAAATAACAAACCAACACTCCTGTCCAATAACGGTGGTCAGCTTTCAGCCTCAGATTCTGCTATTGAGTTCAATAGGTTCTTCTCTTCCATTGGGTCATCCCTTGCAAATGATATTCTATCTTCCAGTACTGATATTAAGGACTATCTTACAGGTAACTATCCACAGTCTCTGTACCTAAAGCCTATTAATTCCACTGACGTCAATGAGATAATCCTTTCCCTTACAACCAAGTCTAGTGCCCTTGAGGAGATACCAACTTTAATTTACAAAAAAAGCCTCCAGAACTTTAGCCCCTGCTATTGCATTGTTCTTCAACAAGTCACTTGAACTCCAAACCTTTCCAGATATCCTAAAAAAAGCTAGTTACCCCTGTACACAAATGTGATGATCTCACATATGATAACAACTACAGACCTATATCAATCCTGCCTAACTTGTCAAAAAAGTTTGAAAAACTAATCTACAAGCAGCTTTACTCTTATCTAGCCAAACACAATATACTTAGCTCTTGCCAATATGGCTTCAGATCCAAAAAAACACTAACGAAGAACTTATTAGTATGATTAACTTGATTCATGCAGCTCTTGATAAAAATTATTTCCATGTTGGGTTATTTGTGGACCTGCGAAAGGCTTTTGACACTGTCAACCACCAAAACCTTCTTCTTATATTACATCATTATGGAGTCAGAGGACACTCCCTGCAATACCTCAAATCCTACCTTACTGACAGGCTCCAGTATGTTTCTGTGACTAATTCAATTTCTCCCACCCTACCCATCAACATTGGTGTTCCTCAGGGCAGCATACTTGGCCCTCTCCTCTTCCTCATCTACATTAATGACCTTCCAAATGCCTCCCAAAACCTCAAACCAATTCTATTTGTTGACGACACAACATTCATTTACTCCAGTCCTGACCCCCTTGCTCTAAATGTCACAGTGAATACTGGGCTAAATAAAGTACATCTTTAATTAACTGCCAACAAACTCACCCTCAACATTGACAACATTTTCTATATTTTGTTTGGCAATAAATCCTCAAATCAAATAAATCTCAGGATAAACAATACCCAAATTTGTAAGAGTAGATGGCAAATTCCTTGGCGTTCTCATTGACCACAAACTAAATTTCCAGGGACACATTCTAAATATATCGAAAGAAGTTTAAAAAATGTTGGTATTCTTTCTAAGATCAGATATTATGTACCTCGCCCTGCCCTGGTGACACTATTACTGTCATCTATCCTTAACTCAACTATGATATTTGTACTTGGGGTTCTACTACCCAAAATCATTTACATCCTCTAATTACTCAACACAAAGCTGCTATTATGAGAATATCCAACTCTGGCCCCAGACATCACTCGGTACCCCTACTCAAATCTCTGAATATGTTAGATATTAAGTCACTGCTCATCCTCTCATGTATATTATATATATATATATATATATATATATATATATATATATATATATATATATATATATATATATATATATATATATATATATATATATATATGTCGTACCTAGTAGCCAGAACGCACTTCTCAGCCTACTATGCAAGGCCCGATTTGCCTAATAAGCCAAGTTTTCATGAATTAATTGTTTTTCGACTACCTAACCTACCTAACCTAACCTAACCTAACTTTTTCGGCTGCCTAACCGAGCCTAACCTATGAAGATAGGTTAGGTTAGGTTAGGTAGGGTTGGTCAGGTTCGGTCATATATGTACGGTAAATTTAACTCCACTAAAAAAAAATTGACCTCATACATAATGAATTGGGTAGCTTTATCATTTCATAAGAAAAAATTTAGAGGAAATATATTAATTTAGGAAAACTTGGCTTATTAGGCAAATCGGGCCTTGCATAGTAGGCCGAGAAGTATGTTCTGGCTACTAGGTACGACATATATATATATATATATATATATATATATATATATATATATGTCGTACCTAGTAGCCAGAACGCACTTCTCAGCCTACTATGCATGGCCCGATTTGCCTAATAAGCCAAGTTTTCCTGAAGTAATATATTTTCTCTAATTTTTTTCTTATGAAATGATAAAGCTACCCATTTTATTCTATATGAGGTCAATTTTTTTTTTATTGGAGTTAAAATTAACGTAGATATATGATCGAACCTAACCAACCCTACCTAACCTAACCTAACCTATCTTTATAGGTTAGGTTAAGTTAGGTAGCCGAAAAAGTTAGGTTAGGTAAGGTTAGGTAGGTTAGGTAGTCGAAAAACAAATAATTCATGAAAACTTGGCTTATTAGGCAAATCGGGCCTTGTATAGTAGGCTGAGAAGTGCGTTCTGGCTACTAGGTACGACATATATATATATATATATATATATATATATATATATATGTCGTACCTAGTAGCCAGAACTCACTTCTCAGCCTACTATTCAAGGCCCGATTTGCCTAATAAGCCAAGTTTTCCTGAATTAATATATTTACTATAATTTTTTTCTTATGAAATGATAAAGCAACCTTTTTCTCTATGTATGAGGTCAATTTTTTTTTATTGGAGTTAAAATTAACGTAGATATATGACCGAACCTAACCAACCCTACCTAACCTAACCTAACCTATATTTATAGGTAAGGTTAGGTTAGGTAGCCAAAAAAAGCTAGGTTAGGTTAGGTTAGGTAGGTTAGGTAGACAAAAAAATATTTATTCATGAAAACTTGGCTTATTAGGCAAATCGGGCCTTGAATAGTAGGCTGAGAAGTGCGTTCTGGCTATTAGGTACGACATATATATATATATATATATATATATATATATATATATGTCGTACCTAGTAGCAAGAACGCACTTCTCAGCCTACTATGCAATGCCCGATTTGCCTAATAAGCCAAGTTTTCCTGAATTAATATATTTTCTCTAATTTTTTTCTTATGAAATGATAAAGCTACCCATTTCATTGTGTATGAGATCAATTTTTGTTTATTGGAGTTAAAATTAACGTAGATATATGACCGAACCTAACCAACCCTACCTAACCTATCTTTATAGGTTAGGTTAGGTTAGGTAGTGCGTTACCTGGGTCATGTAATAGGGAGTGTCAGCCTAGCTCCGTTAAACATACACACTCAAGCCATCAAGCATTATCCACAGCCTACCACCAGAAAGCAGCTCCTGCGCTTCCTTGGTCTTGCCTCCTACTACCGTAGGTTTGTGAAGAATTTTAGTACGGTAGCAACCCCATTAATCACTTTAACCAGTCCCAAGCAACGGTATATTTGGACCATTCAGCAAACCGTTGCTTTCGAACAACTCAAATTCCTGCTCTGTTCTAATCCTATTCTCGCCTCGCCAGATATCACCAAGCCTTTCATCCTCCATGTCGACGCCAGTGATACCGGCATCGGGGGTGTCCTGATGCAGCAACGAGGCGAGGAGGTTCTACCTGTTAGCTACTACAGCTACAAGTTCAAACCCCACCAGAAGAACTACAGCATTATCGAGAAGGAGCTACTCTCCATCGTCCTGAATCTACAGCACTTTGCTCCATACCTACAAGGTGCTAGGTCTACCACCATCTACTCAGACCACAATCCTCTCCGCTTCTTACATCAAGCCCAATTCAATAACCAACGTCTTCTACGATGGGCTTTATATCTACAAGATTTCAACCTGGAGATCTTCTACATCAAGGGTTCTGACATCATAGCCGACGCCCTCTCCAGAGTCTATGAAGTAGAGGCAGCTCCACCTATCACTCTACCATATGAAGATGTAACTTCTTCCGGAACCGCAGGCTTCGGGGGAGAGTTGTGACGATAATCTCTTTCAAGAGAGATTGAGCCTGCTCTTCCCTATATCATTCACGTCATTCTACAAGTACAAGATACTATATCGAAGATACGTCCACCAGTATCGCCAAACGTTTTGCCCAGGAAGCAAAGCGTACCTTGCACCACCCGACACGCCGGCTCCGCCCGTCGTCAACGAACAAACTACCCATTCTCCGCCTGCCTGCTCCTGATTCGCTGGTGTATCGCCGACCGCACCTGCACCTGCACTCACGCCCCCTACCTGAGTCGACGTCTGGGCCAGCTCATGCCGTACTTCTCAGAATATCACTGTGCTCTTAGAAGTTGACATTTCTCTCTGGTAGACTAAGCCCTGGCTGTCGTGTACTAAGGGAGGTGGCAGCTTTAGCCAGTATTCTCAGCACCTGATTAATATTTTTGTCTTGCACTTTATTTTGTTTTAGAGTAAATTTTACATTCATTGTAAACATTCATTTACATTCATACATTTTAAATTCATTTTACATTTACATTTATTCATGTTTTGTTTGTTGACTTGTTTTGAATTTTACGTAAGCCAAGGGATTGTCTTTGTTCATATCTTGTTTTCTAAAGTAATTAAAATTTCATTGTTTATATTTTGTGTTTTGTGTGTCTTCCCATTACCTTACCACAGACAAACAGGCAAGCAGTCTTTTTTTTTCTGTAAGTGTGACAAGGCATTGCCACGTGCCATTGGAGGACTGCCGAACATGAACACTCCAACACTTTACCGTCACAATATATATATATATATATATATATATATATATATATATATATATATATATATATATATATAAAACGCTGAACTGCAATGTCAATCCTGAACCTAAAAGCTTCCTTGAAGGTTGTAACAGAACCCATGAGGACCACACCAGAAACAAATACCATTTTGATATTCCAAGATATATATTGTCAGGGTTTCGCCAGTAAGTAACCGTACTTAATATCCTGGCAAGGTCGCCAATGTGGGGGTTTCTCTAAATCTCTCACCAGTCACTACCAAGTAGTAGTAGTGGTAACTGTTACTTACTGTAGCCCTGCGGGTCTTCACTCCATCCTCGAGGTGCCACTGTTCACCTGGAGAGTCTCCCAGTCTACCTCGGGCCGGCCTTATAACCTGAGTGGGAACACAATCTACTCTCTTGATCGTGTGTCCGCCCTGACAGAGGGCTCTTCTGCTAACTGAAAGGTCGCCAACTGGTGTTCTCTGTGTCCAGTAACACGTCAGTGGTATTGTGGAATTGTGGTAATAATGGCAGAGAGCACACTTATTGAATCCGGTAACAGCCAGATATATGTCTCAATCACTCTCTCTCTTTCAATGGACTCAATAGCAACAAGTGATGGAGGGATAATACAAACACAAAGGTGGTTTTGTATTTTACTTAAAATATTAAAGTCTTATAGCATTGGATCAACAACAACAACGAAGTACATGGCAGCAAATCACTCCCTCTTCATAATCTGGAGCACTAAGTGACGGCAACACTGCCCCTCCTGTCGTACATTCCCAGCTGCCACGCTCCCCTCACTGTATATTCTCTCTGTACTTGTTGTCTTGGCGTTAAGCGTCTATTTCTTCAAATTCACAGTAAACACCATACTGACAATCAGCACAATAAACTGCTATAATGGCAATAAACGCAATGAATCACTGTACTGGCATTAAACACAGTAGATCACAATAATGACCCTTAACACAGTAAATTACTTCAATGACAATAAACGCAGTAAATCACTGTACACATGAAAATACTATTCAATACTCCAGCATATATATAGATCACTTCATCAATATTAGCAATAATGAGTCAATATGGGGCACACAGCCTTATACTAATAAATGGTACATTTATATATATATATATATATATATATATATATATATATATATATATATATATATATATATATATATATATATATATATATTCACTGACACAAACTTATAATATTAATGTCACATGAATGTAAATGTCCTCGACACAGCAATCTCTTCGATAAATTACAGGTGCACTCACACACCACATATATATTTCGTGAGAGCTAACTACATCATCTCTATGCACAACTGTGCCTTACTTTGACATAGACATTGGTGAGCCCTGCTCACGACATAGAAAATACTCTGGCTAAATAGCTAACTAAAGGGGAATGGGAGGGAACACTGAATTACCTACTTCCACCTCAATGATGTGGACTCGCCCTCTGTTGAGAGTTGAACTGAAGCTCCTGGTCCCGGCTCTCGACTTGTTGTAGGGAACACCCCCCCCCCACACACACTGATGCTCTCTCCAGGAACCTCTTCAACACCTCAAAAACGCGTCTTCACTGTGCTCTATCCTCTGCAGGCCCGTGCTCCTCCACAACTTCTTGAAGGGTTGGAGTCGGTCTCCTGGCCATCGACTTCTCCCCGCAACTACATTTGCAGTCCTTTCTTTCGGCTGCAGTCGTCCTGATTCCCAGCTAGTTTCGTTCTTCTCCTGCCTCTCAGTGGATTGGCCCAGCCGCTACGTCGTCACCTAAACTGGTGAACCTGCACAGTCGTCCCGGACGTCACTGTTTAGACTTCACTTCTTGCAACACACCTGTCACTGGAGCACTTGCTGCTCAATACTCATCAATTCCTTCTACAGTTCAACACATGGAATATAGGAAGACCTCACAGGGCGATTGCAAACTACTGGGTGATGCGTAAATCCACCAGAGTGGGGCAAAACTGTCAAACTGACAGGACCCCCTATCGCACGTCCGACCTCCTCGACGTGTCGTGTCAAACTCCTTGGCGCCACTGGATGCACCGTCCGCACCCCCCTTGTTCTCATGACGTTATACTTGCCAGGGGTGTTTCTCATTGGCTTCCTGTACTACGTCATCGTTCTTGACCAATATGGTGCCACTGACGTCATATCATTTTGGCGGCAAAACGTAGGGGCCGGCGCCATCTTGGCGTCCAAAAGGGCCTAAAACACAGGCCAAAACACTCTTCTTTTGCGAATTTCTCGCCAACGCGAGAACGCCGAATGCTCCCACTTATGCCAAATTGTTCCCCAGAACGTAGAGAACGTTCGGGTAGAGTGGATATGACTCTTATAGCTGGTGTGGGAGAAATATAAGGGGGGGGGGACACCGTTAATATATATATATATATATATATATATATATATATATATATATATATATATATATATATATATATATATATATAGATTTATATATATAATATATATATATATATATATATATATATATATATATATATATATATATATTTATATATATATATATATATATGACAATGTCATACCACGGAGGAAAATGAAACAGGAATTTCCTTAAGTACTTTCGTATATTAAATATACGTTCCTTCTTCGAACGTATATTTTTCGTATATTCCTTCTTCTTCAGAATCGTTCCTTCTGAAGATGTATTTAATATACGAAAGTACTTAAGGAAATTCCTGTTTCATTTTCCTCCGTGGTCTGACATTGTCACATTCTTAATCACGTGTTTATTTTCGTGATATACACACACACACACACACACATATATATATATATATATATATATATATATATATATATATATATATATATATATATATATATATATATATATATATATATATATATATATATATATATATATATATATATATATGTATATATATATATATATATGTCGTACCTAGTAGCCAGAACGCACTTCTCAGCCTACTATACAAGGACCGATTTGCCTAATAAGCCAAGTTTTCCTGAATTAATATATTTTCTCAAATTTTTTTCTTATGAAATGATAAAGCTACCCATTTCATTATGTTTGAGGTCAATTTTTTTTTATTGGAGTTGAAATTAACGTAGATATATGACCGAACCTAACCAACCCTACCTAACATAACCTAACCTATCTTTATAGGTTAGGTTAGTTTAGGTAGCATAAAAAGTTAGGTTAGGTTAGGTTAGGTAGGTTAGGTAGTCGAAAAACAATTAATTCATGAAAACTTGGCTTATTAGGCAAATCGAGCCTTGCATAGTAGGCTGAGAAGTGTGTTCTGGCTACTAGGTACGACATATATATATATATATATATATATATATATATATATATATATATATATATATATATATATATATATATATATATATATATATATATATATATATATATGTCGTACCTAGTAGCCAGAACGCACTTCTCTGCCTACTATGCAAGGCCCGATTTGCCTAATAAGCCAAGTTTTCATAAATTAATTGGTTTTCGACTACCTAACCTACCTAACCTAACCTAACCTAACTTTTTCGGCTACCTAACCTAACCTAACCTATAAAGATAGGTTAGGTTAGGTTAGGTAGGGTTGGTTAGGTTCGGTCATATATCTACGTTAATTTTAACTCCAATAAAAAAAATATGACCTCATACATAATGAAATGGGTAACTTTATCATTTCATAAGAAAAAAAATAGAGAAATAATATTAATTCAGGAAAACTTGGCTTATTAGGCAAATCGGGCCTTGCATAGTAGGCTGAGAAGTGCGTTCTGGCTACTAGGTACGACATATATATATATATATATATATATATATATATATATATATATATATATATATATATATATATATATATATATATATATATATATATATATATATATATATATATATATATGTCGTACCTAGTAGCCAGAACGCACTTCTCAGCCTACTATGCAAGGCCCGATTTGCCTAATAAGCCAAGTTTTCATGAATTATTTATTTTTCGACTACCTAACCTAACCTAACTTTTTCGGCTACCTAACCTCACCTAACCTATAAAGATAGGTTAGGTTAGGTTAGGTAGGGTTGGTTAGGTTCGGTCATATATCTACGTTAATTTTAACTAAAATAAAAAAAAATTGACCTCATACATAATGAAATGGGTAGCTTTATCAATTCATAAGAAAAAAAATTGAGAAAATATATTAATTCAGGAAAACTTGGCTTATTAGGCAAATCAGGCCTTGCATAGTAGGCTGAGAAGTGCATTCTGGCTACTAGGTACGACATATATATATATATATATATATATATATATATGTCGTACCTAGTAGCCAGAACGCACTTCTCAGCCTACTATGCAAGGCCCGATTTGCCTAATAAGCCAAGTTTTCCTGAATTAATATATTTTCTCTAAGTTTTTTCTTATGAAACGATAAAGCTACCCATTTCATTATGTATGAGGTAATTTTTTTTTATTGGAATTAAAATTAACGTAGATATACGACCGAACCTAACCAACCCTACCTAACCTAACCTAACCTATCTTTATAGGTTAGGTTAGGTTAGGTAGCCGAAAAAGTTAGGTTAGGTTAGGTTAGGTAGTCGAAAAACAAATAATTCATGAAAACTTGGCTTATTAGGCAAATCGGGCCTTGCATAGTAGGCTGAGAAGTGCGTTCTGGCTACTAGGTACGACATATATATATATATATATATATATATATATATATATATATATATATATATATATATATATATATATATATATATATATATATATATATATATATATACAGCCGAAAGCTTGAAGAGTATGACCTCTTACTGAAGAACATGCTGGAAAAAGTTGTTAACCTCTCCCTCAACGAAGGCCAGTGGAAACAAGCCACTCTTCCTGTTAGGCTCGGTGGCTTGGGTGTCCGCACCGCTACCCAAATTGCCGTCCCAGCCGTCCTGTCTTCCTCCTCAGCATCAGATGACCTGGTTAAGAAAATTCTACCTGACACCCTGAGTGATGTAGCGGGGATACAGGACCCCCACTACACGGAATGCGACATGAAATGGGGTGCCATGGCAGACTCAGCACTCAGACCAGCCATGCCGAATGCCAAGAAACAATCCAGTTGGGACAGTCCCATTGTAGACAAAGAAGCCACAGCTTTGCTGGAGGCAGCAACAACCCCCAGTGATCGTGCACGCCTCACAGCTGTGCAGGCTCCCCATGCAGGGGACTTCCTTTTGGCAGTCCCTATGTCTGCGACAGACACACGTCTTGATCCGCAGGAGCTCTGTATTTCAGTCGCTCTCCGTCTTGCTGCCCCTATCCACACTGTTCATAAATGTATTTGCGGCGAGGCAGATGCTGACGAATATGGATTGCATGGCCTGCACTGTGGAAAATCTGGTGGTTGGCACACTAGACACGACGAAGTCAATGACATCATTAAAAGAAGCCTTGCCTCTGCTCAGTGTCCAGCGGAGAGAGAGCCCCTGCAACCTACTGAACCGTGACTCTGTTAGCTTTTCCGGCCGACCAACCGGAATCACACTGCGACCGTGGAAGGGTGGCAGACAGTTGGCATGTGACTATACTTGTGTATCCACCCTGGCAACCACATACATCAACCTCTCTGCCGGCACAGCAGGAGCCGCGGCGATACGCAGAGAAAGAGACAAGTCAGCCACGTACAGGCAATTAGATCATCGGTACAACTTCGTTCCACTAGGGTCTGAGACCCCTAGGCCCATGGGGAGAGAGTGCAAGAAGGTTTCTTAAGGATCTTGGTTCCAAGTTCATTGACACCACAAGAGATCCTAGAGCAGCAAGTTTTCTCTTTCAGCGCCTCAGTGTTGCGATCCATAGGGGGAATGATCACTGCATCCTCGGTTCCTGCCCGGCGTCGGAGGAGTTCGAGGAAATCTACAGCCTCTAGGAAGCGAACTTTTTTTTGTGTCCTCAATGTTAATTTTTTGTATAAAATCAGATATGTAACTGTATAACCTTGCATAATAAAGTGTACACCATAAAAAAGGGGGGGGTGGTAGGAGAAACGAACACTCTTACGTATTCAGAGTCAAATAGCAAGTTTTTCCCTGAATGCTCTGTGTTCCCTTCTCTGAGGCTGTGGGTCCCTATAATTGCACCTCAGAAAGTAGGTTAGCCTAGGAAGGGATAGGCATTTGGTGAGGAGATAAAAAGCATCGTGGGCATCGATGTCACCTATTCTGTCTTCCATCCTCCTAAGGTCTGCGATTTTCTTGTCAAGGATCTCCTCAATGGCGTTAGACCCGAGGGGGGATCCAAGGAGGGTGCTGTTCTCGGCCCTAATGACATGGGCTCCAGGCAAGGCAGACCTTATTCTAGCTACGATGCCTGGGTTGGAAGAGACTACTTCACACTTGGAAGGGTTCAGGACAAGACCCAGGTTTACTTCTTGCTCCTTTATTTTCCTGATATCTGCCAAGAGATGGTCTACAGTGCCAGCTATAGTGCCATCATCCAAAAACCAGATGTTGAACTCGCTGGACAAGCTTTCGGTGATTTCTTTTAAGACTAAGCAGAAAAGAAGGGGAGCAAGAGGATCACCTTGCTGAACACCTTCACATGATCTGATTTCATGTTCACCAAAGAGCAGTTTTGACCCACCACTGTAGCACGAGAGTATGAACGGGTAGAGGGGCCGGAAATGGCGATGTACGCACAAAGTACTGCATCTCTTCTGACCATGTTGAAGGCATTCTTAAAGTTCAGTTTGAGCAGGGCCTTTTCATCAGAAATGTTGGTGATGTATGCTCGTGCTGCATGGGCAGCCGCTTCACAGCCTTGGGGGATTCCAAATCCTAGCTGGATTAGTTTCAGCAATTCAGCCGCTTGCTGGCTGACTACCCTCGTAGCAGCCTTGGCAATTAGGCGTCGGAGAGTGTTGCCAACAGCGATTGGCCTGATTCCTTCGTCCATCTTTTTGAGAGCACAGAGGGAGGCACCAAAAAATAGAGAGGCCTGATGACCTCAGGTATATCACCAGCCAGGCACATGTTGACGAACCTTGTGAGTTCCATAAGAAGATCTTGTGCAGCATCACCAACCGCAGGATTTAACATTTGCTTGATGTGTTGAGGTTTTAACCCTGTAAAGCCGCCTGCTGACCCAGGTGAAAAAGAAAGAGCTGCTTTGTAGACCTCAGATTCACCAACGATTAATGGGTCTGAAATGGTGTCGGCTGATGGCGGAACGATGTTGTCGCCTTGAGGGGCTCTGGGTGGGTGCTTGCTTTGCAGGGCCCGTGCTGTGGCTGAGTTTCGAGGAGCAATTTTCTCGTCGCTGGTGAGGACTCTAATAGCACTTGCGGTATTTCCCTCTTCAATTTTCTTCGTGATTTGTGCTCTGATTTTGTACGTTTCCGGTATGTTGTTGTTACCATTTCTGAGGTGGATGTGTTTTGCTCGGAGAGGCAGGCGAACTAGGTTGTCCCCCCTTGGGAATTCATTTATTGCCCTCAGGACAGAGGAAGCAAGTTATTTGTCCCTCCTTGGAGGGACGGTGAGGCATACATTGCCAAACAGAAGGACATTATGCCACGCTTGAATGTTTTCCGGGGCATCATTGACTCTTTTCAGAAGATTACAGAGTTTGGCTGCTGCATTTGGGCGGACTGCTTTTGGGATGTGTGGTAGTGTTCTAGCAGACGTCGCTATGATCGCTTGGGTGAGGTTTTCAGATGAGATTTGGTTAATGGGAGTCTCTTCCCTAACTGTCAATGGGAGCTGGCCATTGCTTCCCTTTGGAAGCTGGTGGGAACCACTGCATCTTACCTCGTTGACGGTATAAAAGCGGATGACACCACCGTTGGAGTTTATGGCGGTGTTTTTGTTGCATACTCGGCAAAAACCTTTTAGGAGTAGTTGTTGGCACCTCAAGGCTTGTGTAGTCCTGCTCATATATATATATATATATATATATATATATATATATATATATATATATATATATATATATATATATATATATATATATATATATATATATATATATATATATATATATATATATATATATATATATATACATATGTCGTACCTAGTAGCCAGAACTCACTTCTCAGCCTACTATTCAAGGCCCGATTTGCCTAATAAGCCAAGTTTTCCTGAATTAATATATTTGCTATAATTTTTTTCTTATGAAATGATAAAGCAACCATTTTCTCTATGTATGAGGTCAATTTTTTTTTATTGGAGTTAAAATTAACGTAGATATGTGCCCGAACCTAACCAACCCTACCTAACCTAACCTAACCTATATTTATAGGTAAGGTTAGGTTAGGTAGCCAAAAAAAGCTAGGTTAGGTTAGGTTAGGTAGGTTAGGTAGACGAAAAAACATTAATTCATGAAAACTTGGCTTATTAGGCAAATCGGGCCTTGAATAGTAGGCTGAGAAGTGCGTTCTGGCTATTAGGTACGACATATATATATATATGTGTGTGTGTGTATATATATATATATATGTCTCATTGAATATGACTGCATATTCTGTATTTACTATCTTCTGATTTAGGGCTTCTATCCCTCTAACTATTTTCTTAGCATGAGGGCTTAGCTGAAAGAGGAGCTCTCCAAAACTCATTTTCGTAATTTCAAGGTGAAGAAAAGAGTGAAGTACTATAGAATGTATTACACTTATTTATACAATTTGCACAACGTTTCAAACCTCCATGGTTCATTCTCAAGTGAAAAGAATTTTCAGAACTGGTTGATTTATACCCGCACTGGGTTAGGTAAGAAGACAATAATGAAATAGAGGGAATACAAAGAACATATACGGCACGCATAGACGCGATAAAGCGTCTATGCGTGCTCTCTCTCTCTCTCTTTTTTTTTTTTTTTTTTAAACTAAAACTAGTATTCATAAGGGATGCCTAATAACATACCTAGTGAAACTGCAAGCAAGAGCTGTTATCCTACCTCAGCTCATCTGAAGCCTACACCTAGAAACTCATTTATTTCATAAGAGTATACTTTGAAACTAGCACATTGGGAACTATCATATATTTAACTTATGTAAGCTAAGTTGAAACCTGCTCCTAGATGCCCATTTATTTCATGAGCCTGGTATTATTTTTTTTTAGAAGGAATAGCCTTTATTCATTAAAAAACATTAAGTAACAATCATATAAGGAACAGGATGAGCTTGCAGCCAGCTGTGTGCCAGAGTCTTCATGTGAACAGTTGACCTGATCTCCCGTGTATCAATCTGTTGAGCGAACAAGTTCCAGATGCGAGTAAGTCTCGGAAGAAATGAACGCTGATGGAGTGATGTTCTTGAGAATGGCACTTCCAGCATGAGACTGTTGAAGGTTGAGAGCCTAGTGTTACGAGTGGGAACTACGGGTACTCCACGGAGTTGGGCCAAGTGCGGAACTTTGAGGATGTTTGCCTTGTACATAACAGTAAGACCAACAACGTCCCGACGGTGTTGCAGGCTCTGAAGTTCAGACCGTTCCCACCAGACTTGGTCAAGACTAGAGATAAGCCTTCTAGCCCGTCTCTCCACTTTGTCCAACAGTCTGACGAAAGATGGGGGGCAGGCAATCCAGGAAAGGGGTGCATACTCAAGATGGGAGCGAACTTGAGCTTCATATAAGGTTTTGCATCCCTTGCTGTCAAGAAGATATGAGGTGCGCCGTAGTGCTGTAAATTTCCTGGCTGCCTTTTTAGCTAGGTTTATCACATGGCTCTTCATTGTCATTGAAGAGTCGAACTTCATTCCCAAGATGTCAAATTCTTCTGTGAACTCTTGGGATTTGCCACTCATTTGCAGTTCTGTCCGATTCGCCATGTGCAGTCTAGTTATCATCATCGCTTGAGTCTTCTCAGCCGCAAATGTGACCTGCCATCTCCTACCCCAGGTAGAAATTGCTGAAAGTTTGTGATTAATGATTCTTGCAGCAGTTAGCATTTCCTCCTTTCTGTATGTAAAGGTTAGAGTACAGTCATCAGCAAAGGCTTGAGCTTCAGGAATGAGATGAAGAAGATCGTTGAAATAAACATTCCACAGCAGAGGGCCAAGCACACTACCCTGTGGAACGCTGGCACCAAT